>NC_053023.1:703171372-703317566 GCF_003073215.2 Triticum urartu
CTAAAAAGGCTAGTCATAATAATGGTGTCCAGCACAACCCACCCCTCAAATAAAACTAAGAGGGTGCTTGGATACGTTTTAGTCCCATGACTAAAAGTAGTGGGACTAAAACATGCTAGCCTCACCCATGCTTGGATCCAAATACTAAAAAGGCTAAAATCAAGTTAATGAGCATTTATTATCCTCCAAACCCTCCAATCCAGAACTCGCCTGTGTTAAATGAGAGGAGTTAAATGAGTAGAGAGAGGACAAATCCACATTTTAGTAGGGGTACCCCTGACTAAAAAATTTTAGTCTCAAGACTAGTTTTAGCCCCTCTTTAGTCAGGGGTGCTTGGAACTTTAGCCTCTTAAAGAGACTATTTTTAGTCAGACTAAAATAAGTCCCTTGGATCCAAGCACCCTCTGAGCATCCTGGAATTCTTTGACAAAACTAAGCACCCTGAAATTCTTTGACAACTAAACTGTTGGCTATATGATGTTGGCCATATATATTGTATGTATATAATATGAAGAAATGAGTGGTAGTACTATACCAACTAAAAGATGAAATGTAAGAAATACTAGTATGTACATACTGAAGAGTTAAAGTAACGAAAAGAAACATAACATAGTTCTGCTGGGGGCTCAGCACAACACACCCCTCAAATTAAATTAAGCACACCTGAAATTAAACTTTGCAACTATTCCGGTAGACACTGCATTAGAAACATCATGAGCAACGACACTGCCACCTTACTCGGAGTCCTCGTTCACGTCCTCGACTTTGTCCTTGTCCCTCTTCCTCTTGGCCGATACTTCTTTGCTTGAACCGCACACTTGGTTGTTGCTCTTCATCCAACCCTTGTAGATATTGAAGCAAAGGTAGCCATCCATTGCAGCATAGTGGATGTGGTCTATATCTAGTACATTCCGCTGCCATCCATGATGATGAAACGTGTAATGAGGTTTCTCCAGTTTACCGTACGAAGGATGAACCATGGCTCCTACCAGGGTCAGCATTGAAGGCTGACGAGAGGACACCACCCGATTCTTCTGGAGGTCGAAGGTGTTGCCTACAACAAGGCCTATTCGATGCAGGACTTCTTTGTCGTTACCAAAGTCTACAGTACCGAGTTCCACTGTTTTGTCCTTGAGGAAGTTCTTAAAATCCTGGCACTCAACGTCGGCATGGCATATGTGGTAGACCAAGCAAACGTTATGTACGCAAACCTGGATCACGGCGGGCTTCTTCCTCTCTTCGTCCTTTAGATCCTTCTCTCGTCCCAGGACTGTGGTGTACTCAACATCTTGCCCAGCGACCCACTCATCATCTGAGTTTTTGAACATGTGGTTGAAGCGAGAAAGGCATCCTTTCACCGTCGCGGAAGAATGGGTGTAGATGACGTTGAACTCATCGCCGGTGATGGTTCTAACCTTGTACTCACCGCCGATCGTGGAGATTTGGGACACCATGGATTTGGGAGGAGGGTTAGGATTAATGGAACTGCCGTAATGTGAATTGACGGGACGACTAGGAGCGAACCGCCGTAGTATTGAAGGACGTGCGGGGACGAGTAGGAGCGAACTGCCAGCGTGCGAACGGCAGGGTAGTGGTTTTCCATTCTCCCATGATACGGGCTTCTGAGAGCCCTTGAATATGAGACCGAACGGTTGCATGGCGTGATTCTAGACCTATGGGTGAATATCCTATCCTGGAGGGTTATTCTGCAAATTTTCAGCAACTTAGCATGCGACCGTTTGATCCCAGATCCAAGGGCTACCAGCAGCCTGTATCATGGTCGCGCCTACCATGACCGTCGCGTCGCTTGCGCGGTCGCGCCCTTGGAGATTTAACACGGTGCGTTAGGCTATTAGATGTTGGCATGTCATACATAGTCATCACTTAGTCACTCATACTACAACAAGGTTGGCTATAAGTGTATTTTTTTTACTCCTCTCTATCTCTTTCTTCGTACTCAAGGAAGAAACGGTGCTAAGCGCGTGTATTTATTGCATTTGCCAAGGAGTGACCTCTTCCAATGAAATGGTGTTGCTAAGTTTGCTTCATTTAATTAGCTATAGACTCAAAATTGTCTTTTCACCTAGGTACACGCGCTTAGCACTGTTTCTTCCTTGGGTCACCAAACTAGTCTCTCTCTTCTTGATTAACTTGCCACATCAGACTTTATGCCTATGTGGCAAGCTTAAGCACCTGTAGGAGCAAGTAAAAGTAAGTACAATAGTGCACTTTACATGTCATTTTTGCATATGTGGAGGAAAGAGAGGCAAGGAAAAAGTGGAGAAGTGGGCTCTCATGCAAGAACCAGCCTCTACTACATGGTGGAGCATTGGGAGAGGCACCTGTATGGAGGTGGTCAGGAATCTGGGAGACTCACGCCGGTCGTAGCACCGCAGTTAAAATGATAATGGCAAGTCAAATCATGGGGCCCCACCTGTCCAGCAGTAACTCACTGTCAAATCACACAGCCCTACGTTTGCAGCAGCCTACTCCCTCGTCTTCTCGCGTCTCTGTCGAACTGACTAGGCGGAACTGCCCCGCCGCCTACCGCACAGGAAAAGCCCCGCCCTCGACTTTTAAATAGTATACAATATACTAATTTTGTATCCATGGATTGCACCCGTGCCATGGAGCAAAGCGTCTAGAAAACGGAGGAGAGACGGTGGTCTTGCAATAGAGAAGAGGGAGAGGCGAGACGGTGGTTTTGGAATGGAGATGATGGAGAGGAGAGGAGGTGGTTTTGCAATGGAGAAGAGGGAGAGGAGCATGCGACAGCGATTTAGGATTGGACGAGAGGGCCGGCACGCTCTGACTGGATCAAAATCAAAATCAATTTACCCTTCAATTAAGAAAGCGACCCCACATTAACTAGTCTCCCTTTTATGTTGGGTCATAATTGCACATGATTTTTGCACATAAAATATATGTTATATGTTGTATACAAGGCCACTATCAAAATTACAATTTGCAACTATACAAGGCCACTAACATTATTTGAGGCAAAATTGATGGCATTTGCCTCGTACTAGCACCCGAGGACATTAATATCCCTTGTGTGCATGCGGGAGTGAGAAGGTTAGCTTGGATTCCCAACATTAATCAACCAAGGAGGAGTAAGAGGGTTGGCTTGTTGTGCTTGGGAGAGAAAAAACACATTAATTAACACGACAATCAAGGTGACAAGCTAGCTTGCAACATTGACTTAAACATAGCATTGATTTTTACCTTGGTACCTGTAATATGAGTTTGTGGCCTTGTATACAAAAATGGAGGGAGTATAATTTGAAAGTACATTCAGATACGAACCAAACGATACAATTTTTGGTGACATGCATTCACATTTTGCTTGTCAAATATAGTACGTGGTCAAACTTTGACCCAAAATACGCAAAACAACAAAAAAATACTTCCAAGACCAGCGCCGCTCTTCCGCTCTTCTCCTCTTAAACCACCGCCGCTCCTCTCCTGTTGGGGATATTACTACTGGGCGTAAACCGGCCTATCTGGGCCGGGTTAACTTCATCAGTAGTTAAGTATGTTAAAGCCCATGAAGGTAGATGAGGGCTTAAAGCCCATGATCGGTTTAAGGCCTGTAGCCGTAAACTGGCGTTGGCATGTAACTTGTATTGTATGTTAGGAATAAGTAGAGACCAAACCGGATACATCTATGAGCCGGTATTGGGACTCTGTGAACCGACGGGCGTCACCCGTGTATATAAGGGGACGACCCGGCAGCGGTTCAAGGACAACAGACAACAACTCGAGACTTAGGCAAAGCTTGTTTGCTCCCTAGTCATCGAAACCCCATCAATTCCATCACAACTAGACGTAGGCTTTTACCTTCATCGAAGGGGCCGAACTAGTATAAACTCTCTTGCGTCCCTGTGTCCGCTTTAACCCCTTCAAGCTAACCCGTCGCGATGGCTCCACGACTAAGTCCTTTCTCTAGGACATCTGCCATGACAAAACCACGACAGTTGGCGCCCACCATGGGGCTATCGCACGATGGTTTCAAGTTCTTGGAGGGCCGCTTTGAAGGACTCGAGGGCTACGCTGTGGGCCGGATGACTAAGAGTCGTCGTGGCAAGCTCTACATCGATGATGCAGGCTGGGGCCCCGAGGCCGGCTCAGTTGAGTACGGGTACCGGGTCCCCTTTGGTGGCATACACGTTTTCATCGGCAAGATCGGTGAACCGGGCCCCGAGCCGGACATCTGCACCGACCTCGTCGAAACGGCTCAGCGTGCGCGGTCCGCCCGGGTTAAACCGGCCGTGAAGCGTGCCTTTGTGGGAGTCATCCATGGAGGAAATTACGAGGATAGATCGGAATCTCGCGGCGAGACCGTCGTTTACTCCGGCGACGATTCATCAATCGGAGAAACCGAATCTCTATATCAGCTACAAGATGGCCGGATTGGGGGCTGTTCCGATGGCGACAGTATTCCGGACCCCTCTGATCTACCCAACCGAGTTGGAATATTCATGGCCGGCACACAAGCAGCGCTTCATTCTTCGACCGCTGTGCCAATAACCTCCGGTTCAGCAGCGGCGATAGCTGCCGGAGCAGGAAGCTCTGCATGCCCGCCGGCTCAAGTTCTATCAGATCTATTTGACGCATTGGCTGCGCTTATGGCAGAAGCCAATCCGGCGGATCAGGAAGTCCACAACGCGGAGATTGGGAAGGTGAAGGAACAGATCACCTAGGCCAAGGCGGACCTGGCAGCTGAGAGTGCCAGGATGACCACGGAGCGGGCCGCTTTAGATGCACAAGCCTACAGGCTCATGTTGGACCAGAACGCGTCGCATGAAGTCTTGAAGAGGAAGTATCGATCCCGTTTGCCTTTGGTTTTCGAGGCCAGAGACATTTTCAACACCCCAGGAGCAGGAACCAGTAATCCGCTGGAGGGGAACCGGGCGGAAGCTCCCGGGACCGGTGCGCCGGTTCAGCTCCGTCTGATGGATCTGCCTCGTCAAAACACTGTTATACCTCAGGCTGTTCCAACACCTCCGGGTCACTACTCCAACCCAATGGACAACCTTGTTGCCGCTGCTGCACGGCTGGAGGCCATTCCAATTGAAGGCGACTCACCACAGGCGATAGAGACGCGACGGGTCAAGGAGCTTCTTAGGACAGCTTTGGACCAACAGGAAGCATACTCATACAGCCGCGACCGGATCAACTCGACCCCTCACCCAAGCCGGAGCTATAGCAGGCATATGGATGAACCGGCAGTGTCAAGCAATGAATGACGTGGAGCATCCCGCGGCAACAACCCGGCGGGTGGTGCTGATAACGCTCAGGAGGTGGTGGACCGGGCCCGAGCACGCAGGGAGGCTGAGTTAGCCGCACAGTATCAGGCTCGGCAGCTTACGCCGGTTCGTCCAACTATCTTAGTCGAACCCGGTGTTACTTCTAGTTCTTTGGGGGTGCCTTTCCTTGTCCCCGCTTTACGCAATGTGCGCCTGCCCAAGGATTTCAAGGGCCCGCGCAAGGTACCAAATTACACGGCGGATCAACCCCCAGAGACGTGGGTGGAGAGCTATGAGATGGCCATGGAGATGCTTTATGTGGATGATGCGGCATGTGCGAAGTACTTCACCATGATGCTTGAAGGAACGGCCCGCACTTGGTTAAAAAGCTTACCGGCCAATTCTATCAGTTCATGGGCCCAATTACGAGCCCGGTTTATCAGTAATTTCAAGGATATATGTAAGCAGCCTATGTCGATAGTGGACTTAGCTGCCTGAGGAAGGAGAATCAATGACTCATTGGGTGCGCCAGATCTCACAAGTGTTGCATTCATCAGACCGCATCAACGCTGACACCGCAGTCTTAACCCTAGAAGGCAACTGCCGGTTTGGGCACCTAAAGCTGAAGTTGGGACGGATGAAGCGCCATTGCACTGACATGGGGACCCTCATGGCTGCTTTGGTAAAGTATGCTGATTCTGATAGTACCAAGGATCCCGAATCTGATGATGACAAGGCAGGGAAGGGAAAGAGGAACAGCAACTCCAAAGGTCAATAGCATCACTTGGCAGGCAATGGTGGTGGAGGCAAGCATAAAGCGGATGGTAACATGGACTTCGTGGCTAATACCAACGCGCAGGACAAGGGCCAGCGTCGCAGGGGTAAACCGTCAAATCGCAGTGGGGGACCCAACCCTAACCCGGACCGCCTAAATTATCTACTGAGCCAGTCCTGTCCAAGACATGGGACGAAGGAGGTGCCAGCAAACCACCTTTCGAAGGATTGCTTCATTATACAGGAGTTCAAGAATTCTAATGCCTTCCGGTATGATCACAGCTCCAGCGGTGGCTCAGGATCCGGGCCGGGTTACGGTGGAGGAAATTCCGGTTCAGGATTTAATGGTAATCCGGGCGGACATAATAATCAAAATAATCAGAACAACCAGGGTGGTTACAACCAGCAGCAGCAACAGTCAGGTTACCAGAGCAACCCAAAGCAGTTGAATAGTGGGCAGTACCACGTCTTCACCACTAGCTTGGACAAGCGAGACCGGAAGGTTCAGAGGCGGGCAGTCAACTCTGTTGAACCGGCCGTGCCCCGTTATTTACGCTGGTCTGAACAACCAATCATATGGAGCAGAGAGGGTCACCCTCCCCAGGTTGATAATCCGGGTCAGTTGGCTCTGGTGGTGGCGCCTCAGGTGGGAGGTTACAAGTTCACCAAAGTGCTCATGGATGGAGGGAGCAGCATTAACATCTTGTACTATGAGACCTTCCGTCGTATGGGACTAACAGATAAAAATCTGAAAACGTCTAATACGGTGTTCCATGGTGTGGTACCTGGCAAGTCAGCATATCCTGTTGGTAAGATAGCTCTGGAAGTGGCCTTTGGAGATGATCATGATTCCAGGTCGGAAACATTGACGTTTGAAGTGGTGAAAATCCGAAGTCCATATCACGCCCTGTTTGGGCGACCGGCCTACGCCAAGTTTATGGCACGACCCTGTTATGTGTATTTGCAGCTCAAAATGCCGGGTCACAAGGGGACAATAACGGTTCACAGAAGCCGTAAAATCGCTTTGGAGTGCGAGGAAGGAGATGCGGCCTACGCAGAGTCGGTTTGTGCCACCGAGGAGCTGAAGTATTATAAGGACAATGTTGATCCGGCGGACATGACTCCATTAAAGAAGCCAACTACGGAGCATGATCCGGCCCTAAAGTTCAAATCGGTAGCAGAAACTAAGCTTGTTGACTTCGTACCTGGCGATTCGTCCAAGCAGTTCAGCATCAGTGCCAACTTGGATCCGAAATAGGAAAGCGCGCTCATCGAGTTCATCCGTGAGAATCAGGACATTTTTGCATGGAAACCCTCTGACATGCCAGGTGTACCGAGGCAACTCGCTGAGCACACCCTTAATGTGGATCCTAAATACAAACCAGTGAAACAGTTCCTCCGCCGGTTTAACGAAGAAAGACGCAAGGCGATTGGAGAAGAGGTAGCCAGGCTCTTAGCAGCTGGCTTGATTGTTGAAGTTTTTCACCTTGAGTGGCTTGCCAATCCAGTGCTGGTCCTTAAGAAAAACGGCACCTGGCGCATGTGTGTGGATTACACAGATCTTAATAAGGCTTGTCCAGCAGATCCTTTTGCCCTCCCCCGTATTGATCAAATTATTGATGCTACAGTGGGTTGTGAGCGTTTAAGTTTTTTAGATGCATATTCTGGCTATCATCAGATCAAAATGGCAGTTAAGGACCAGGAGAAGACGACATTCATAACTCCCTTTGGAGCCTTCTGCTATGTATCTATGCCCTTTGGGCTCAAGAGTGCCCAGGCAACTTATCAACGGTGTGTACAAAATTGTCTTCACAAGCAGATTGGCCGTAATGTACATGCTTATGTGGATGATATCGTGGTTAAGTCCAGGGAGAAGGAGACTCTGGTTGACGATTTGAAGGAAACCTTTGATAACCCGAGGATGTACAAGATGATGCTTAATCCGGCCAAGTGTGTCTTTGGTGTACTGGCAGGCAAGTTATTGGGTTTTCTGGTGTCCAACAGGGGAATTGAGGCTAATCCGGAGAAGATCACAGCCATCACCTCCCTGGCTAAACCGAAGTGTATCAATGATGTTCAACGCCTGGCAGGCCGGATTGCCGTGTTAAGCCGGTTTATCAGCCGCCTTGGTGAGAAGGCAATCCCTTTGTATCAGATGTTGAAGAAGACGGATCAGTTCATCTGGAGTTCCGCTGCTGATGAAGCGTTTGAGGACTTAAAGCGGCAATTGGTCAATCCGCCTGTGCTCGCCGCTCCCATTGACAAGGAGCCGTTACTGCTATATGTTGCTGCTAATGCTCGTGCGGTCAGCGTGGCTATGTGGTGGAGCGAAAGGAGGCAGGTAAGGAGCATCCGGTTCAACGTCCGGTCTATTATATCAGCGAGGTACTCATTGAGTCCAAGCAAAGGTATCCGCATTGGCAGAAGCTGGTGTACAGAGTTTTTATGGCAAGCCGGAAGCTTAAGCAATACTTCCAAGGGCACCCAATTACGGTGGTCAGTTCTGCTCCTTTGGGGGATATCATCCAGAACCGGGAAGCGACTGGCCGGATTGCTAAGTGGGATATAGAGCTTGGGCCGCACGGATTGAAGTATGTGCCTTGGACGGCGGTTAAGTCTCAAGCACTTGTTGATTTCATCAATGATTGGACGGAGCTGCAGGCACCTGAAGAAAAGCCGGATCACACATATTGGACCATCCATTTTGACGGATCCAGGCAATTGGAAGGCTCGGGGGCTGGAGTCGTATTAACTTCCACGCGAGGTGATAAGTTTTGTTACGTTCCCTGCTTAATGTTCCCTTGTACTAACAATGCAGCTGAGTATGAAGCCTTGCTCCATGGTCTCCAGATGGCTAAGGAGATGAACCTAAGTCAAGTTAAGTGCTTCGGTGACTCGGACCTCGTGGCTCAACAAGTGTCTGGCACTTGGGACTCCAAGGACCCACTCATGGCAGCATATCGTCGTGAGGTGGATATTGTTGCAGGTCACTTTAAAGGCTATCAGGTGGACCACGTGGACCGATGGAAGAATGAAGCGGCGGGCGCTTTAAGCCGGCTGGGCTCTCAGCGCAAACCGGTCCCACCCAATGTTTTTCTGGATGTGCTGCACAACCCGTCGGTCAAGCTCCCTGGTGAAGCGGATTTGGCTATTCCTGATCTGGAGGCTCAATTGGTGGCAACTCTTCATGTCATTCCGGATTGGACGCTTCCTTACCTGGCGTACATGAACCGGGGCGAGTTACCAGAAGATGAGATTCTGGCCCGACAGATAATCCGGCGGTCCAAGTCCATGACTATTGTCAATGGCGAGTTGCATCATTGCAGTGTATCAGGGGCGTTTCAACGCTGTGTGTCTCCTGAAGAAGGCTGTGAAATTTTGCGTGAGATCCACAAAGGAGATTGTGGTCACCACGCCGGTTCAAAATCTTTGGTAGCTAAAGCGCTTCGCCATGGCTTCTATTGGTTAACTGCTCATGTTGATGCGGAGGATCTGGTCAGACGATGTGACGGTTGCCAAAAGTTTTCAAGACGTGCTCATGTGCCGGCTCAAGAATTGAGAATGATTCCAATTACTTGGCCGTTTGCGACTTGGGGGCTGGATATGGTTGGGCCTTTCAAAAGGTCTAAAGATAAGAAGACCCACCTCCTGGTGGCGGTTGACAAGTTTACAAAGTGGGTGGAAGCAGAACCTGTTAGCAAGTGTGATGCGGCCACGGCGGTTCAGTTCATCAAAAAAGTGATTTTCCGGTTTGGCTTTCCACACAATATCATCACAGATAATGGTACCAATTTGTTTAAGGGTGCCATGAAGGAGTTCTGCGAACGGGAGCACATCCGGCTTGACGTTTCATCAGTGGCACTCCCGCAGTCCAATGGTCAAGCAGAAAGGGCTAATCAAGAGATCTTGAGAGGCATCAAGCCCCGGCTTATGGTTCCTTTGCAGAGAACGCCGGGTTGTTGGGTAGAAGAGTTACCATCTGTGTTATGGAGCATCAATACTACACCCAACAGATCAACAGGATACACGCCGTTCTTCATGGTCTACGGAGCGGAGGCGGTTCTCCCAAGTGATATCCGTCATGACTCACCTCGTGTGGCGGCTTATGTTGAAGCGGACAACGAGACAGCACGGCAGGACGCTTTGGACCTGTTGGATGAAAAACGTGACATAGCAGCCGCCCGCTCGGCGATTTACCAACAGGATCTTCGTCGTTATCACAGTCGTCGAGTCAGAACCAGAGCCTTTCAGGAAGGAGATTTGGTGCTTCGGCTCATCCAAGACCAGACTGATATGCATAAGCTATCCCCACCTTGGGAGGGACCTTTCGTGGTCAGCAAGAATCTGCACAACGGGTCATACTATCTGATCGATATTCGAGAGCATAAAGACTCACGTACATCAGAGGAAGAGACCAACAGGCCGTGGAACATAGCTCATCTTCGGCCTTACTATACCTGAGCCATTGGCTCTACTTATGTACATATTATGACGATGTATATATTATGATTAAATAGAATAAACTGGAACCTCAGCTAAAGTGGGGTATCTGTTCTTTTACATCATGTGTGGTTACACGGAGTTCTTCTAAAGCGGCCTCGGGTTTACCCCCTGAGTTAGCTTTTCAAAAGCATCATGTTATATCACTTGGGGGCTTGGTCGTGTCCGAACCAATGCAACACCTCTTGATAGGAGAGAGCCAACAGATCACTTGGGGACTTGGTCACGTCTGAACCAGTCACGCCTCTTGATCGGCCTAAGGCCACAGAATCACTTGGGGGCTTGGTCGAACCCGAACCATTGCCACGCCTCTTGATCGGCATAAATGCCACAGTTTCATTTGGGGACCTGGCTGACTTGAACCATAGCTACACCTATCGGGAGCTTGGTCGTGTACGACCATGGTAACGCCATCTGATCGGCTCAAATAAGCCTCTTTTTGCAAACGGTTTTATAATTGCCTTTGCTTCACATTTTTTCTTTGAAAGATATTTCTTTCTTTTTGTTGCGGTTTTTAAACCGACAAAATTTTAAAACCGGTTCATACTATCAATTGATGGAACACGGTTCATTTTTAATCCGGAGACTATTTGCCTGCTTTGATTTTTTGGTTAACATCCTATTACGGAGTAACACGATGCTTTATTATAACCCGGCACGGTTTACATGGTAAACCGGCATTATATATATACAGGAGCTGCTATCTCCTCCAACAGTGTGGGTTTATGAAACCTCCGCTTCAAGATTGGCTAAGCCAACTTCATGCCCAACGATGGCAGGTATTATGTATCTCAAAGATTTGATCATATTCTTAAATTTCAGATATTTTGATTTTATATATGCAGACATCATACTCCACCTGACGGTACAACCGCGGTGGCACTTTAAGATTTTTTATGGTGCAGAAAATACTTTGGAAAGTTCATCACCCAAAGGAAGCACAAGTTGCAGTGGTTATGCACGAAGGCATATTAAGATCGAGAGTATCAGCTAGCCTATTACAAGGCAACACGGTGCCCAAAACAAGATCATTGTTTTTCAAAGGAGAAGCAGTTTAAACCGGCATCCGGTTCAAGCTTGGTCACCAGCCTGGCCTGATGGTTGTGGGTCATCCCGCGCCGCTTCAACTTCAGTTTCTCTACCCAGCGGCTGGAAATCAACAGTTGTCCAGTCGATTCCCATTAATGCTCGAAAGATAGCTTCATCATGGATCAGCAATGACGGTTCAATATCGGGAGCGTAAGTATGCTTACGGATTGGAGGGATAAGATTTTCCGCTACATGAATTGGCGCAGCTACTCGCTTGTTTTGATTGTCATATTGGGCTTGATAATGAGACAAGTCTGCTTCTTCAGCCAACTGACAAGCTAGCGGACGCACCTCCCGGTTTATTGCTCGCAGATCCGCTTCACTAAACTCTGACCCGTCTTCCTTCAAGATGGGATAGCCCTGAGCCGCTTCAATAGGATCAAAATCCGGCACCCAAGCTTTTGCCCGGATTAAGGCATTGATCGCACCGGTTCGAGTAGCAGATTTCTTCAGCTCTTCAACCCGGGCAGGAAGCACCGACAGTTTCTGTAGAGTGTCCTAAATCCAAGTGGGCGCCGGCTTGTTGTGGGATGCAGTACAGATGATCCGTTGTGCACCAGTGTATAGTTGTTCGATCAACGTATAGGCGGCTTTCAATTTCTTCCGCACATCTGACCCCAAATGACCAATGCATGTCCCTGAAATATCATAAAGAGTTAACAAACCGGCAGCTCTATAAGACGGCAGAATCAATTCAGAAATCAAACCAGCTTACCAAAGATAGCAGTGGTCATGGCATGCACGTGCCGCTTTATGCTGCTCAATTCATCCACCACCGGTTTTAGTGCAGCCTCGGCGTCTTCTGCTTGTTTGGTTAAAGAGGATTTTTTAGTAGCCCAATCCGCCCGCTCCTTCTTGAAATCCTTCTTAAGTTGTTCCATGACGCTTAAGGCGCTGGTCAACTCCTCTTTTGCTTTTGAGGTTTTAGTCTGTTGGGACTTCAGATTTTCTTGAAGATCGGCGATTTGGGTCTCTTTGGTCTTCAGCTCAGCCTGCATATAGACAGTTATATGATTCAGCAAAACGGTACAAGAATTGAAGTACCAACCACATAACAAGTTATGCACTTGGTACTTGGGGGCTAATGCATATTCGATCTTCATCTTTCAATTGCTTACAAAGTCCCAAGCTCAATACAAGTATTCAACTTGGCACTTGGGGGCTAATGGCTATTTGTTCAAACAAGTTCTGATCCGGCGATATTAATTACTTAAGTCCCGGTTTAACTACACTAAGTTGAACCGGCCCTTGGGGGCTACATCAGCGAATTTTGAGGCATTAAGATTTATATTAGTAAGTCTCGGTTTGAAAGAAGATTACAACCGGCCCTTCGGAGCTAAGAGAGTCGGCAAGAATTGAAACATACAAGCAGGAAAGATCATATGGAAGTTACCTCGTATTTATCTTTCATCATGTTAACCAGACCGGCTTCATAGTCACGACTGGTATACAGCCGGTTCAGATAGCCGGAATGGATGTCTTGGGCGTTCAGAGCAGCGTAAGTCGCCAGATCAACATTCCATTCACCTTTGCCAAAGGCAGCAAATTCTTCCTTGGCAGTATGTTTAGACAAAGCGACAGGATTGCTTGGCTCTGTATGGCCAATGCCAGTAATAACAACTTCATCATCCTTGGCGTCGCTGGTTTGCACTGGGGCCGTTGGCTTATCAGTAGGCTTTGTTGGATTGGTGGATTTCTCAATCCGGATGGGGCTTGTGGGCTGGTTGACAGGACTTGAGGTATCAATAGGCCTCTCTTCAGCAATAAGATCGTCATCTCGCTGTGGTGGATCATTGGGTATATCTTCAGGAATAGCCGTTTCAAGATCTAGTGTTTTGCCCGGTTCAGGGACGGCATCCTCCTCGGCCGCTTTATCCAGGCGAGCCTTCTTGCTCGGCCAAGGCTTGGCCCTGAAAGGAATAACAAAGTCAAATACAGCATATGTTCCAAGGTGATGTACCAGAAATATTATGATAAGTACAGCTTACCCAAGCACCGTTTTGAGCGGTGGCAGCTGAATAGCCGATGACTCGCCAGAGGATGAGTGGGAAGTAACCTGATAATCGGAGTCAGATGGATTAAGAGGTTGACGAAAACAGCCCTCTTTAGGACAAGCACTGACAAGCAAATTAGAGACCTCTGAACGGCGTTTCCGAACCGGACTGTTTGGTAAAGCGGCGGAGGTAACTACCTGGCCGCTGTGCCGGGTTGTGCGGCGAGCTTCGTGCTGTTGGGTCTTCATAAGAAATTTGGGATCCAAGTAAGCAAGAGGATGAGAAAATTTAACCTTCCGGTTTGCCCGACGGATTTTTAGTGAAGGCAAAGGGTCTGAGTCGGAAGAGAGAATAATTACCTCTGCAGCATCAGCATGGCTGGCTTCGGCATCATCCTGACAAATATCATCATCAATAAGACGCATGAAAAATAAGCCAAGTGAGTCAAGCTCTACCTCAAGGTCCGGATTATCCGCATCATCATCAGGGGTCGGATCAGAAGATGATGTGGTTCTTTTCCTGTGGGTAGTCTTCTTCACAGCTTTAGTCTTTTGCCGGATTCGTCTTTCCGGTTTGTCTAGTTTTTCTGGTTTCTCCTGCGGCAGTTTCTTGCTCCAAAACGGATCATTGCCCTGTTTAAACAGGCATTGATATTAAACAATGACCAGATATATCAATAACAGATTCAGAAAAAAAGAACAATCAAACTCTTACAGCTGGCGGTTTGTTGGTGGCACAAAAGGGAAGCAGGCCGGTTTGAGCACAGACGTGTTCCGGTTCATTCAGCATTTTATTCATAGCCTCTGTGATTTCTTCGTCAGTAAGCTGGATGTTAGCATGTCGCAATGGGTCATCAACACTGCCAGTATACTCGCACATCAAACCGGAGCGCTGACCAAGGGGCAGTATGCTCCACGATATCCAACAGCGAGCGAGATCAACTCCTGTTAAACCATTGGCCATGAAGGCTCTGAGCTTGGACAGTTGAGGAGCGTATTTGCATCTCTCCTTGGCAGTCAACCTTTGCGGAAAGGGGTGTGTATTGCTAAGCCGCTCCGGACGAAAGCCAGGCAAAGGATTTTCACCAGCAGGGGAGGTGTCTTTGCAATAGAACCATGTTTGATTCCACTCTTTGGGGTGGCTGTGCAGCTTGGCGTGAGGGTATGTGACCTCTTTCCTTTTTTGAATCGCCACACCGCCCAATTCCGTATTGGAACCGTCAGAAAACTCAGTACGGCGGTTTAGATGGAAACAGTCTCTGAACAACTCTACTTTGGGCTCCTCTTGAAATAACACCTCACAGAGCACTTGGAAGTGACACATGTTTGTAACAGAGTTGGGACCAGTGTCTTGTGGGTGGAGTTGAAAATCGGCTAAAACGTCCCGGTAAAATTTAGAACCGGGCGGCTTAAAACCCCAGGCTAAGTGATCTACGAAAACGACGACCTCTCCTTCTTGAGGTGTGGGAGGGCATTCTTTGCCGGGGGCTCTCCAATGGATGGTGTTTTTACTGCCTAAAGCGCCGATCAGGACTAAATTGTTCAGTTAAGTCTCTGTGACGCGAGAAGGAACCCAGTTGCACTCATATACTTGCTTGGCCATGATGAAATCTACAAGATAAGTAATTCCGGTTCAAGAATGCATTGATTAAAGTGCACTGATATATACAATGTTAAACCGGAGACAGCTTTATCTAAACCAGAGTTTTATGAAGCAACAGCATCAGGCGGTTCAACAAGCGGACTAATGGTATATACCGGTTTGGCAATTTTTCTATAAAGTTAAACCGCCGGATCTAAGCATTGAAACAGTTGAGATTGCAGATAGATAAGTGTACAGAAACAGATTTCACAAGATTTCTCTACAACGACGGATCTAAAGCAAGTTCAGAAAAGAAGGAAAATATTCAAGGTTCAAAAAAGAACATTACCGAATCAATGGGCAGAGATACAGGTAGATCTACGGTCTTGAGGAATATGTGTAAAGGCGGATGCTAAGAACTACCGCTACACAGAGCAAAGGTTCACAGATTCATCTAGGATCTATCATATGAGTACGAAGCAGACGATGAACTTTGAAGATCTTGAAAACCCTAGAACAGATCTACGGAGGAAAAGGTGAAGAACTCACCGGAGCCGAGAAAGAAACAGAAGGTCACCGCGATGCTCTGGTACAGTCTGAAGGAAATATGCCCTAGAGGCAATAATAAAGTTATTATTTATTTCCTTATATCATGATAAATGTTTATTATTCATGCTAGAATTGTATTAACCGGAAACATAATACATGTGTGAATACATAGACAAACAAAGTGTCACTAGTATGCCTCTACTTGACTAGCTCGTTAAATCAAAGATGGTTATGTTTCCTAACCATGAACAAGGAGTTGTTATTTGATTAACGGGATCACATAATTAGGTGAATGATCTGATTGACATGACCCATTCCATTAGCTTAGCACCCGATCGTTTAGTATGTTGCTATTGCTTTCTTCATGACTTATACATGTTCCTATGACTATGAGATTATGCAACTCCCGTTTGCCGGAGGAACACTTTGTGTGCTACCAAACGTCACAACGTAATGGGTGATTATAAAGGTGCTCTACAGGTGTCTCCAAAGGTACATGTTGGGTTGGCGTATTTCGAGATTAGGATTTGTCACTCCGATTGCCGGAGAGGTATCTCTGGGCCCTCTCGGTAATGCACATCACATAAGCCTTGCAAGCATTGCAACTAATGAGTTAGTTGCGAGATGATGTATTACGGAACGAGTAAAGAGACTTGCTGGTAACGAGATTGAACTAGGTATTGAGATACCGACGATCAAATCTCGGGCAAGTAACATACCGATGACAAAGGGAACAACGTATGTTGTTATGCGGTCTGACCGATAAAGATCTTCATAGAATATGTAGGAGCCAATATGAGTATCCAGGTTCCGCTATTGGTTATTGACCGGAGACGTGTCTCGGTCATGTCTACATTGTTCTCGAACCCGTAGGGTCCGCACGCTTAAGGTTTCGATGACAGTTATATTATGAGCTTATGAGTTTTGATGTACCGAAGTTAGTTCAGAGTCCCGGATGTGATCACGGACATGACGAGGAGTCTCGAAATGGTCGAGACATAAAGATTGATATATTGGACGGCTATATTCGGACACCGGAAGTGTTCCGGATGATTTCTGAGAAAACCAGAGAGCCGGAGGGTTACCGGAACCCCCCCCCCCCCCCGGGGAGGAAGTAATGGGCCATATGGGCCTTAGTGGAGAGAGAGAGGGGCAGCCAAAGGTGGGCGCGCCTCCTCCCCCCTGGTCCGAATTGGACTAGGAGAGGGGGGCGGCGCCCCCCTTTCCCTCTCCCTCCCCACTTCTTTCCCCCTCCTAGTAGGAGTCCTACTCCTACTAGGAGGAGGACTCCTCCTTGGCGCGCCTATAGGGCCGGCCGGCCTCCTCCCCTTGATCCTTTATATACGGGGGCAGGGGGCACCCCTTGACACACAAGTTGATCCACGTGATCATATTCTTAGCGGTGTGCGGTGCCCCCTTCCACCATAGTCCTCGATAATATTGTAGCGGTGCTTAGGCGAAGCCCTGCGACGGTAGTGCATCAAGATCGTCACCACGCCGTCGTGCTGACGGAACTCTTCCCCGGCACTTTGCTGGATCGGAGTCCGGGGATCGTCATCGAGCTGAACGTGTGCTAGAACTCGGAGGTGCCGTAGTTTCGGTGCTTGATCGGTCGGGCCGTGGAGACGTACGACTACATCAACCAAACGCTTCCGTTGTCGAATCTACAAGGGTACATAGATCACACTCTCCCCTCTCGTTGCTATACATCACCATGATCTTGCGTGTGCGTAGGAAAAGTTTTGAAATTACTACGAAACCCATCAGTGGCATCCGAGCCTAGGTTTTATATGTTGATGTTATATGCACGAGTAGAACACAAGTGAGTTGTGGGCGATATAAGTCATACTGCTTACCAGCATGTCATACTTTGGTTCGGCGGTATTGTTGGACGAAGCGGCCGGGACCGACATTACGCGTACGCTTACGTGAGACCGGTTCTCCCGACGTGCTTTGCACATCGGGGGCTTGCGGGTGACAGTTTCTCCAACTTTAGTTGAACCGAGTGTGGCTACGCCCGGTCCTTGCGAAGGTTAAAACATCACCAACTTGACAAACTATCGTTGTGGTTTTGATGCGTAGGTAAGATTGGTTCTTGCTTAAGCCCGTAGCAGCCACGTAAAACTTGCAACAACAAAGTAGAGGACGTCTAACTTGTTTTTGCAGGGCATGTTGTGATGTGATATGGTCAAGACATGATGCTAAATTTTATTGTATGAGATGATCATGTTTTGTAACCGAGTTATCGGCAACTGGCAGGAGCCATATGGTTGTCGCTTTATTGTATGCAATGCAATCGCGCTGTAATGCTTTACTTTATCACTAAGCGGTAGCGGTAGTCGTGGAAGCATAAGATTGGCGAGACGACAACGATGCTACGATGGAGATCAAGGTGTCGCGCCGGTGACGATGGTGATCACGACGGTGCTTCGAAGATGGAGATCACAAGCACAAGATGATGATGGCCATATCATATCACTTATATTGATTGCATGTGATGTTTATCTTTTATGCATCTTATCTTGCTTTGATTGACGGTAGCATTATAAGATGATCTCTCACTAATTATCAAGAAGTGTTCTCCCTGAGTATGCATCGTTGCGAAAGTTCTTCGTGCTGAGACACCACGTGATGATCGGGTGTGATAGGCTCTACGTTCAAATACAACGGGTGCAAAACAGTTGCACACGCGGAATACTCAGGTTATACTTGATGAGCCAAGCATATACAGATATGGCCTCGGAACACAGAGACCGAAAGGTCGAGCGTGAATCATATAGTAGATATGATAAACATAGTGATGTTCACCAATGAAACTACTCCATCTCACGTGATGATCGGACATGGTTTAGTTGATTTGGATCACGTAATCACTTAGAGGATTAGAGGGATGTCTATCTAAGTGGGAGTTCTTTAAGTAAATTAATTGAACCTAAATTTATCATGAAACTTAGTACCTAATAGTATCTTGCTTGTTTATGCTTGATTGTAGATAGATGGCTCGTGCTGTTGTTCCGTTGAATTTTAATGCGTTCCTTGAGAAAGCAAAGTTGAAAGATGATGGTAGCAATTACACGGACTAGGTTCGTAACTTGAGGATTATCCTCATTGCTGCACAGAAGAATTACGTCCTGGAAGCACCGCTGGGTGCCAGGCCTGCTGCTGGAGCAACACCAAATGTTATGAACGTCTAGCAGAGCAAAGCTGATGACTACTCGATAGTTCAGTGTGCCATGCTTTACGGCTTAGAATCGGGACATCAACGACGTTTTGAACGTCATGGAGCATATGAGATGTTCCAGGAGTTGAAGTTAATATTTCAAGCAAATGCCCGGATTGAGAGATATGAAGTCTCCAATAAGTTCTATAGCTGCAAGATGGAGGAGAACAGTTCTGTCAGTGAGCATATACTCAAAATGTCTGGGTATAATAATCACTTGATTTAATTGGGAGTTAATCTTCCAGATGATTGCTTTATTGATAGAATTCTCCAATCACTGCCACCAAGCTACAAGAGCTTCGTGATGAACTATAATATGCAAGGGATGAATAAGACTATTCCCGAGCTCTTCGCAATGCTGAAAGCTACGGAGGTAGAAATCAAGAAGGAGCATCAAGTGTTGATGGTCAACAAGACCACTAGTTTCAAGAAAAAGGGCAAAGGGAAGAAGAAGGGGAACTTCAAAAAGAACGGCAACCAAGTTGCTACTCAAGAGAAGATACCCAGACTTTGACCTAAGCATGAAACTGAGTGCTTCTACTGCAAGCAGACTGGTCACTGGAAGCGGAACTGCCCCAAGTATTTGGCGGAGAAGAAGGATGGCAAGGTGAACAAAGGTATATTTTTTATACATGTTATTGATGTGTACCTTACTAATGCTCGCAGTAGCACCTGGGTATTTGATACTAGTTCTGTTGCTAATATTTGCAACTCGAAACAGGGACTATGGATTAAGCGAAGATTGGCTAAGGACGAGGTGACGATGCACGTGGGAAACGGTTCCAAAGTTGATGTGATCGCAGTCGGCACGCTACCTCTACATCTAACTTCGGGATTAATATTAGACCTAAATAATTGTTATTTGGTGCCAGCGTTAAGCATGAACATTATATCTGGATCTTGTTTGATGCGAGACGGTTATTCATTTAAATCTGAGAATAATGGTTGTTCTATTTATATGAGTAATATCTTTTATGGTCATGCACCCTTAAAGAGTGGTCTATTTTTATTGAATCTCGATAGTAGTGACACACATATTCATAGTGTTGAAGCCAAAAGATGCAGAGTTGATAATGATAGTGCAACTTATTTGTGGCACTGCCGTTTAGGTCATATCGGTGTAAAGCACATGAAGAAACTCCATACTGATGGACTTTTGGAACCACTTGATTATGAATCACTTGGTACTTGCGAACCGTGCCTCATGGGAAAGATGACTAAAACACCGTTCTCCGGTACTATGGAGAGAGCAACAGATTTGTTGGAAATCATACATACAGATGTATGTGGTCCGATGAATATTGAGGCTCGTGGCAGATATCGTTATTTTCTCACCTTCACAAATGACTTAAGAAGATATGGGTATATCTACTTAATGAAACATAAGTCTGAAACGTTTGAAAAGTTCAAAGAATTTCAGAGTGAAGTTGAAAATCATCGTAACAAGAAAATAAAGTTTCTACGATCTAATCGTGGAGGAGAATATTTGAGTTACGAGTTTGGTGTACATTTGAAACAATGCGGAATAGTTTCGCAACTCACGCCACCCAGAACACCACAGCGTAATGGTGTGTCCGAACGTCGTAATCGTACTTTACTAGATATGGTGCGATCTATGATGTCTCTTACTGATTTACCGCTATCGTTTTGGGGATACGCTCTAGAGACGGCCGCATTCACGTTAAATAGGGCACCATCAAAATCCGTTGAGATGACGCCTTATGAACTGTGGTTTGGCAAGAAACCAAAGTTGTCGTTTCTGAAAGTTTGGGGCTGCGATGCTTATGTGAAAAAGCTTCAACCTGATAAGCTCAAACCCAAATCGGAGAAATGTGTCTTCATAGGATATCCAAAGGAAACTATTGGATACACCTTCTATCACAGATCCGAAGGCAAGACTTTTGTTGCTAAATTTGGAAACTTTCTGGAGAAGGAATTTCTCTCGAAAGAAGTGAGTGGGAGGAAAGTAGAACTTGACGAGGTAACTGTACCTGCTCCCTTATTGGAAAGTAGTGCATCACAGAAAACTGTTTCAGTGACACCAACACCAGTTAGTGAGGAAGCTAATGATGATGATTATGAAACTTCAAAACAAGATACTACTGAACCTCGTAGATCAACCAGAGTGAGATCCGCGCCAGATTGGTACGGTAATCCTGTTCTGGAAGTCATGCTACTAGATCATGATGAACCTACGAACTATGAAGAAGCGATGGTGAGCCCAGATTCCGCAAAATGGCTTGAAGCCATGAAATCTGAGATGGGATCCATGTATGAGAACAAAGTATGGACTTTGGTTGACTTGCCTGATGATCGGCAAGCAATTGAGAATAAATGGATCTTCAAGAAGAAGACTGACGCTGACGGTAATATTACTGTCTACAAAGCTCGACTTGTCGCAAAAGGTTTTCGGCAAGTTCAAGGGATTGACTACCATGAGACCTTCTCACCCGTAGCGATGCTTAAGTCTGTCCGAATCATGTTAGCAATTGCCGCATTTTATGATTATGAAATTTGGCAGATGGATGTCAAAACTGCATTCCGGAATGGATTGCTGGAAGAAGAGTTGTATATGATGCAACCAGAAGGTTTTGTCGATCCAAAGGGAGCTAACAAAGTGTGCAAGCTCCAGCGATCCATTTATGGACTGGTGCAAGCCTCTCGGAGTTGGAATAAACGTTTTGATAGTGTGATCAAAGCATTTGGTTTTATACAGACTTTTAGAGAAGCCTGTATTTACAAGAAAGTGAGTGGGAGCTCTGTAGCATTTCTGATATTATATGTGGATGACATATTACTAATTGGAAATGATATAGAATTTCTGGATAGCATAAAGGGATACTTGAATAAGAGTTTTTCAATGAAAGACCTCGGTGAAGCTACTTACATATTAGGCATTAAGATCTATAGAGATAGATCAAGACGCTTAATTGGACTTTCACAAAGCACATACCTTGACAAAGTTTTGAAGAAGTTCAAAATGGATCAAGCAAAGAAAGGGTTCTTGCCTGTGTTACAAGGTGTGAAGTTGAGTAAGACTCAATGCCCGACCACTGCAGAAGATAGAGAGAAGATGAAAGATGTTCCCTATGCTTCAGCCATAGGCTCTATCATGTATGCAATGCTGTGTACCAGACCTGATGTGTGCTTTGCTATAAGTCTAGCTGGGAGGTACCAAAGTGATCCAGGAGTGGATCACTGGACAACGGTCAAGAACATCCTGAAATACCTGAAAAGGACTAAGGATATGTTTCTCATATATGGAGGTGACAAAGAGCTCATCGTAAAAGGTTACGTTGATGCAAGCTTTGACACTGATCCGGACGATTCTAAATCGCAAACCGGATATGTGTTTACATTAAACGATGGAGCTGTCAGTTGGTGCAGTTCTAAACAAAGCGTTGTAGCGGGATCTACATGTGAAGCGGAGTACATAGCTGCTTCGGAAGCAGCAAATGAAGGAGTCTGGATGAAGGAGTTCATATCCGATCTAGGTGTCATACCTAGTGCATCGGGTCCAATGAAAATCTTTTGTGACAATACTGGTGCAATTGCCTTGGCAAAGGAATCCAGATTTCACAAGAGAACCAAGCACATCAAGAGACGCTTCAATTCCATCCGGGATCTAGTCCAGGTGGGAGACATAGAGATTTGCAAGATACATACGGATCTGAATGTTGCAGACCCATTGACTAAGCCTCTGTCACGAGCAAAACATGATCAACACCAAGACTCCATGGGTGTTAGAATCATTACTGCGTAATCTAGATTATTGACTGTAGTGCAAGTGGGAGACTGAAGGAAATATGCCCTAGAGGCAATAATAAAGTTATTATTTATTTCCTTATATCATGATAAATGTTTATTATTCATGCTAGAATTGTATTAACCGGAAACATAATACATGTGTGAATACATAGACAAACAAAGTGTCACTAGTATGCCTCTACTTGACTAGCTCGTTAAATCAAAGATGGTTATGTTTCCTAACCATGAACAAGGAGTTGTTATTTTATTAATGGGATCACATCATTAGGTGAAAGATCTGATTGACATGACCCATTCCATTAGCTTAGCACCCGATCGTTTAGTATGTTGCTATTGCTTTCTTCATGACTTATACATGTTCCTATGACTATGAGATTATGCAACTCCCGTTTGCCGGAGGAACACTTTGTGTGCTACCAAACGTCACAACGTAATGGGTGATTATAAAGGTGCTCTACAGGTGTCTCCAAAGGTACATGTTGGGTTGGCGTATTTCGAGATTAGGATTTGTCACTCCGATTGCCGGAGAGGTATCTCTGGGCCCTCTCGGTAATGCACATCACATAAGCCTTGCAAGCATTGCAACTAATGAGTTAGTTGCGAGATGATGTATTACGGAACGAGTAAAGAGACTTGCTGGTAACGAGATTGAACTAGGTATTGAGATACCGACGATCAAATCTCGGGCAAGTAACATACCGATGACAAAGGGAACAACGTATGTTGTTATGCGGTCTGACCGATAAAGATCTTCATAGAATATGTAGGAGCCAATATGAGTATCCAGGTTCCGCTATTGGTTATTGACCGGAGACGTGTCTCGGTCATGTCTACATTGTTCTCGAACCCGTAGGGTCCGCACGCTTAAGGTTTCGATGACAGTTATATTATGAGCTTATGAGTTTTGATGTACCGAAGTTAGTTCAGAGTCCCGGATGTGATCACGGACATGACGAGGAGTCTCGAAATGGTCGAGACATAAAGATTGATATATTGGACGGCTATATTCGGACACCGGAAGTGTTCCGGATGATTTCTGAGAAAACCAGAGAGCCGGAGGGTTACCGGAACCCCCCCCCCCCCGGGAGAAGTAATGGGCCATATGGGCCTTAGTGGAGAGAGAGAGGGACAGCCAAAGGTGGGCCGCGCGCCTCCTCCCCCCTGGTCCGAATTGGACTAGGAGAGGGGGGGGGCGCCCCCCTTTCCCTCTCCCTCCCCACTTCTTTCCCCCTCCTAGTAGGAGTCCTACTCCTACTAGGAGGAGGACTCCTCCTTGGCGCGCCTATAGGGCCGGCCGGCCTCCTCCCCTTGATCCTTTATATACGGGGGCAGGGGCACCCCTTGACACACAAGTTGATCCACGTGATCATATTCTTAGCGGTGTGCGGTGCCCCCTTCCACCATAGTCCTCGATAATATTGTAGCGGTGCTTAGGCGAAGCCCTGCGACGGTAGTGCATCAAGATCGTCACCACGCCGTCGTGCTGACGGAACTCTTCCCCGACACTTTGCTGGATCAGGATCTGGGGATCGTCATCGAGCTGAACGTGTGCTAGAACTCGGAGGTGCTGTATTTCGGTGCTTGATCGGTCGGGCCGTGGAGACGTACGACTACATCAACAAAACGCTTCCGTTGTCGAATCTACAAGGGTACGTAGATCACACTCTCCCCTCTCGTTGCTATACATCACCATGATCTTGCGTGTGCATAGGAAATTTTTTGAAATTACTATGAAACCCATCACAGTCAGGGTGATGCAGCGGCCAAGGTTGGAGCAGAGGTCGTCGACGGCGGTGGAGCTCCGAAGCTGGATGATGCGAGGAAGACGAAGCAGAAGGGCACGAAGGGGAAAAAGAAATGACCCTTCGGTCCTATTTATAAGGCAAGAGACAGGAGTCAGGCGCGAAAATCAAGGGACTGTGTGTTTGGAAATGAAGCTGTCGCCTTAATTGTCGGAGACCTATTAAACAAAAAAACAAACAAAAAAGGGGTATCATGGATAAGGTTCTTTATAACAGGTGACGTCACGCCGGTTTACAACGACCAGAGAAGATGACATCACGGCGGTTCAACAAATTACAAGAAGATGTTGAAGGTGAAGATTTTTGCTAAGGATTGACATGAACCTGTTCAAATCAATCTGGGGCCTAATGTTGGGGATATTACTACTGGGCGTAAACCGGCCTATCTGGGCCGGGTTAACTTCATCAGTAGTTAAGTATGTTAAAGCCCATGAAGGTAGACGAGGGCTTAAAGCCCATGATCGGTTTAAGGCCTGTAGCCGTAAACCGGCGTTGGCATGTAACTTGTATTGTAAGTTAGGAATAAGTAGAAACCAATCCGGATACATCTATGAGCCGGTATTGGGACTCTGTGAACCGACGGGGGTCACCCATGTATATAAGGGGACGACCCGGCAGCGGTTCAAGGACAACAGACAATCGAGACTTAAGCGAAGCTTGTTTGCTCCCTAGTCATCGAAACCCCATCAATTCCATCACAACTAGACGTAGGCTTTTACCTTCATCGAAGGGGCCGAACTAGTATAAACTCTCTTGCGTCCCTCTGTCCGCTTTAACCCCTTCAAGCTAAACCGTCGCGATGGCTCCACGACTAAGTCCTTTCTCTAGGACATCTGCCGTGACAAAACCACGACATCTCCTGTTCCAATCTAAATGCAGCGCCGCTCCTCTCCTCTTCCATTTCAAAACCACCGCCCCTCCTCTCCTGTTCCAGTCCAAAACCAGTGTCGCTCCTCTCCCGTTCTAATCCAAAACCAGCGCTGCTCCTCTCCTCTTCCATTCAAAAACCACCGCCGGCGAGTGAAGGTGCTGTGGAGAAGTAGATCGATGGAGGAGTACAACCGATACATGAGAATCGCAGATGGTGACCCTGTGAAGCTAGCTAGGATGTTAGAGATACAGTCTTGGTTTGAAAACAAGGACCAACTAGCGGCGACGGCGACATCCATGGCCAAATATCTGCAACAGAGCGAAAAGGCGGCGATACTCCCGGAGGGAGTCGCGCTGGAGTACATAGAGCTGCTCCTCTGGGCCATGGAGCAAACAGATTCACCAAATCCAATTGTGAGGGAGCGGTGGTGGGAGTATCAATCCCAGATGGAGCATCCACCAGAGATTGAAGGATCGAGCATGTACAGGGTGCCGTTTGTGAGGGTGTCCTGCCAGAGCGAGCCGGTGGAGTCTTCGTCGACCGAACCCAACTGTAAGAGGAGAAAAGCAGTTGGTGTCGTGGTTCTAACTCTGACAGTGATGTAGGGGGGTGTGTATGGAGAGGCTAGATCTCAGCTATGGAGAAGTTGTAAATACACCAGGATGTACGAGCTCAGGCCCTTCGCAGAGGAAGTAACAGCCCTACGTCTCGGTGCCCGGAGGCGGTCGATTGAATTATGCGTGTGTGAATAACAAGGGTGCGAACCCTTCATACTGAGGAGGGGGTGGCTTATATAGAGTTCGCCGGCCCTCTCCTGCCCTCAGTGATGCAGGGTTTAAGGTACATTTAAGGTTGGGCGTTACTGGTAACGCCCCTAATAAAGTGCTATAATGACCATAAAGACTACTTAATAGCCGACCGTTTGCCTGCTGAGTGACTTTAGGTCTCCTGGCAGTCGAGTGGTTGGCTTCATGGTCGAGTGATAGCTTCTTGGTCGAGTGTCTTGAACCCGTCGAGTGGGATACCTTCAAGTCGATTGAAAGGTGACTTCTTCTAGGGATGTCCTTGGGTAGGGCTCTTTGGACAGGTCCGTGCCCCTACCCTAGGTACATAGCTTCATCATTAGCCCCCGAATGGATCGAGGTTTGAATGGGGAAAGAGTTGGAGATCTTTCCGACTGGTTCTTTGGGCTACATGAGTGCCTCGTTTTGGGTCAATCATCACGGATGACGTCATCAACCTCTTTCAGTCGCCTTGATCCATTCCAGGCCTTTCGTCGAGTGAATTTCTTTACTTGTGACATACCGAGTGTCGGCACGAGCGGGGTCTTCTGTTTTGACAAGTTGTTTTGCAGCCCACGAATGTCGTGGGATTCGGATTTCGGGAAGCACGCGGGACGGGAGCGGCCGCAGTAATCAGAAGCGATAAAGCAGAAGCTCCTCGATTTCCGTGCCACCTTTTTCACCATGTACTGCACGCGCGTCTGCTGCGGGATTTGACTGGATTGCCTGGGCCTACCTGTCAGCCACTCGGGAGCGGCCTCTTATAAGTAGCCGGCTCGGGGTTTCCAAATAGTGTGCTCTCTTCTTCCTCTCTCCCTTCGCAAGCTCCTCCGCCACCTCCGCTCTCACCCTAGCGCCGCAGGCTCGTGCGAGATTTGCCGGCGACGATGGCGAAGGACAAGACATCCGCTCTGGAGCGCGCGAAGAAGGCGGCGGCGCAGGGGAAAGGGAAGAGATCTGCTCGGGGCGGATCTTCCTCAAGGTCTGCTCTGCCCCGCGGCTGGATCCAGGGCGACTGGATGCCGTCGGTGATCCGGCAAGAAGATCTCGACGACATGGTCGAGGGGGGAGTCATTCCCCACGAAGCTGCGCGTCTCCCGGGGAAAGAGATCGAACCTCAGCCTCGCGATGGTGAGTGTGTGCTCCTAGCCACCCATGTCGACCGAGGGTTTTCTCTGCCGCCCCATCCTTTTTTTCGGAGCTTTCTGAACTTCTTCGGAGCGCAGCTCCACCACTTCACTCCCAACTCCATCGTATATCTTGCTGCTTTCATTTCCATGTGTGAGGGTTTCTTGGGCTGCCGCCCCCATTGGGGACTCTTCAAGCACATCTTTACCTGCCGCTCTCAATCGGTCAAGAAGGCCAAGTCGAGTGACGAAAGGACGCGGGTGATTCAGCTGTGCGGGGGCCTGGCGATCCAGACGAGGGGAAAGAGTTGTTTTCCATCTATCACTTTCCCGGAGTCGGTTCGCGGTTGGCAGGCAACCTGGTTTTACTGTCAAGACCAGGCGACCCCAGGGCAGTCGACCGGACTTCCCCCTTTCTCTCTCGACCGAGCTGAAAAACCTGCTTCTCTGAAAGTGACGCCAGAGGAAAAGGCCCAAGTCAAAGTGCTGGCTGGTCGAGTGGTTGAGCTTGTCCGTGAGGGCGTGACTGGTATGGACTTGCTGGAGGTCTTCCTCCGGAGGCGCATCCAACTGCTCCAGGCTCGTGACCACCCGATGTGGCTGTACTCCGGTCTCGACGACACCACTCGGGTCCACCCGGAGGAGGTTACTGACGAGATGCTAGAGGGGTGGCTGTCGAGCATCACAGGGAACAAAGACAACCCACGAGGAGCCAGGAGGGTAATTCCACTCGACAACTCGTATGACGTGGACCAGGTATGTCTTTATGCTCCTAACTGAGATCTTGTTTTCTTCATTGGTCTTCTTTGAGTAGGTCAATTGACTTTCGTCTTGTCTGTTGTTTTCCAGGCGACTACCGAGATGTACTCGACGCCCAACGGGGCCCAGGAGCCAACTGAGGAAGGGGAGGCGAGCGGAGGTGAGAGTGGAGACGACCAAGGTGAGTGGGAGTCCGACGGTGAAGGAGAGGGAGACGACAACGTCGACTCCAGCGAAGAGGAGGAGGAGGTTGAACCACCTCGCCCGAAGGGGCGATCCAAGCTCACACACGATCCATCACGGGAATGTGGCAAGGTGAATGCTTCTGTTGGGCAGTCGTCGAAACGCCCTCGGACCTCTTCTCCTACGCCGACTGGGAAGGCTCCCAAGCACCCACGCGCGACGCTGTCCAAGCCGCCCAAGGCTCTGCCCAAGATGAAGATGGCTGTCCCTACTATTTCCGGGTAATAATAAAACTTGCTTTCCTTCGTCGACCGTGGACAGATCCTTGGTCGATTCATTGAGCCAACTGACTGATTTTCGAGATTTGCAGCGCTGCTACTTCTGAGATCTCCACCAAGGACGACGACCAAGAGATGGAGGATGCTGTTACCTCCAACCTTGGTACGATTACCGATGTTCCGTTTTGAGTCGACTGAACATTTATTGCAACTCTGGTTGATTGAATGTTTCCCTTGTGGCCCCTCCTCATGTTATCGACCTCCCGGATGACGACGACAACGAACCGCTGAGAGTGAGGAGGAACAAGAGGGCGTCGGCTGACAAGATCCCCCAATCTGCTCCGGCGTGTGAGGCCGTAGCTCGGGATGGTGGTGACACCGCTCGGGCTTTTGTGACTTTCGCCATTCCTCTGACAAGTGTGCGGCCTTCGACGTCGACTGCGGATCCGCCTTCGCTTTTTGCCGCGTACCCTGTCCCTGAGGACCAAGCGGCTGCCGCAAAAGAGGCTATACGCCAGGCGGGGATCATGATGGAGCAAGTGAAGGTGGCTCAGGAGGCCAGCCAAGCAGCTTATGACGCGAGCTCGGCTCTTCAGAGCAACGTCCAGGTCAGTCGACTCAACACTTGGTCTGTTATGATATGCTGTTTGAAGAATCTCTTTTCCGAAGATCTTTGTATCTGTACACCCACTGGGTGTGTCTGCCAATTCTTGGACGAGTGGGGGCACGCTAAGTGCACCCACTGGGTGTAGTCCCCGAGACTACGGTGGACTGCTGGCAGTTGACTGTAGTCTTTATATTGTGTTGCTGTAGCTGTATTTCTTCACTTGGTCTGGTCAGGCCATGTCGAATGGGACTGTATCTGGTCGACTGTGGCACTCAACTTTTTGTTTGTTTTTTTTACAGTGGGGGCACGCTGAGTGCACCCACTGGGTGTAGTCCCCGAGACTACTGTCGAATGTTCTTGATTCGGCCGTAGTCTTAGAAACGTCATCATTGTCTCTTAGTTACTCGGAAGCAACTTATTTTGGATGTCTGTTGAGTGATTTTTATTTTTACAGAAATCCTGCGAACTTGTAGCTCGCTATACTGAGTTGGAGAATCAGCAGATCCAGCTCAACCTTAACTTGGAGCTTGCTCGGGAGAATTTGAAGAAGGCGCAAGAAGAAGCAAAAGGTATGGCTGGTGAGGTTCTCCATTCTTGACGAGTGGCTTTTCTTTCTTGTCCATTCTTGATGTTGATTGCACTCGATGCGCCGCAGATAAACTGGAGGAAGCTCTGAAGAAGAAGGATCAAGATCTTGTAGAGGCACAGAAGGAGGTCTTGGACAAAACGAGGCTTGCTGAAGAGAAAATGGCCTCGGTCGGAGCTCTTGAGCAGGAGAACTCCAGACTGGAAGCTGCTCTCGAGGTAGCCAATCAAGAGGTCAGCCAACTGAAGAACGACAATGTGGCTCTGCACGACAAGGCAGGTGAGCTGGCGGGGAAGAGGAACGATCTGGAGGCTTATCTCGGTGGACTCGCCATGAAACTGTTCGTCGTGCTCGAAGGTAATTACTCTGCCCCGACTGTCTTGCAGATACCAAGTCTGTGTAGGGTCACTGTCTTATTCTTGAATCGTGTTTGCAGAATTCTGTCAGAACTTTGAAGAGGAGACCAGTCGAGTGGAGCCAGGCTTGGACCCTGCTAACTCCCTTGTGAAGGACGAGGCTGCAATGAACGTGCTCCGTCTAGAGTCTCGTATTGCCAGCGTGGTTGACTATCTTGCTCGACTGAAGGTTGCGATGTCGCGGATCGACACATCACTCTGGCCTGGGACGACGCTTCATAACGACCTCGAGTCCCTGATGGCTCGACTTAATGAAGTCCCAGGTCGAGTGGCGGAACGGAAGAAATCTTCTGCTAGATGTGGTGATGATGTCGCTCTGTCTCTGGTCCGCGTCCATTGCAAGGAGGCACGAGAAGAAAAGCTGGCCGCCATCCAAGTTGCCAATACCAGGAAGCACAACTTTCAAGACTTCATGGAGGCTTTCATTGCTGCTGCCACTCGTATTGCAGACAGGATCGACTTGGACGAGTTCGTCGTCCCTTCCAGTCCTCCTCCTGAGGAATTAAAAACTTTTATACTTCACTTTAAATTTGCCTCGGAATGCCGAGCGGATTTGTAACCGTTAAACTCCGCCGAGCCGAGGACTCGAGTACTTTGATCTGAGGTCTGGGACCTTTTAGGCTTTATCTGATCTTGATTTCTCGTTGAATATGTTCATGATTTGATTCGTCGAGTGGAACTTGATCTTCACTCGGAATAACCTTGTATTTGCGGCGCAACTCCGAAGGAGAAGGCAGCAGTCGACTTGCGCCTCGTCGTCCTTGCGGATTGGGTTGTGTCCTGTACTTAGGCGAGCACTGGGCTGCAGCTAAGCCTCCGAGTGGGAGGTCTGCTCTCCACTCGGTAGGATTTTTAAACACTTAGGCGAGCGCTGGGCTGCAGCTAAGCCCCCGAGTGGGAGGTTTGCTCTCCACTCGGTAGGATTTTTAAACACTTAGGCGAGCAACTTAGGCAGGCACTGGGCTGCAGCTAAGCCTCCGAGTGAGAGGTTTGCTCTCCACTCGGTAGGATTTTCAAACACTTAGGCGAGCGCTGGGCTGCAGCTAAGATCCCGAGTGGGAGGATTGCTCTCCACTCGGTAGGATTTTCAAACACTTAGGCGAGCACTGGGCTGCAGCTAAGCCTCTGAGTGAGAGGTTTCCTCTCCACTTGGTAGGATTTTTAAACACTTAGGCGAGCGCTGGGCTGCAGCTAAGCCCCCGGGTGGGAGGTTTGCTCTCCACTCGGTAGGATTTTTAAACAGTTAGGAGAGCACTAGGCTGCAGCTAAGCCCCCGAGTGGGAGGTTTGCTCTCCACTCGGTAGGATTTTTTCAAACTTAGGCAAGTGCCTCACTGCAGCTAAGTCTCTAAGTGGGAGAACTTAGGCGAGTACTGGACTGCAGCTAAGCCCCCGAGTGGGAGGATTGCTCTCCACTCGGTAGGATTTTTTCAAACTTAGGCAAAACGGATTCGCAGCTAAGTCACCCACTGGGGGATTTCATATGCAAACAAGAGTGACAGCATTTATTGGAACACTCTTGTCTTTGGTAAAAATAAGCTGCAGAAATTTTTTCTTATTACATCTCGTCTAAGGGAGAACTCAAGTGTAAAAGGGGCGGAGCAGTTCCGCATTCCAAGCTCGTGGCTCGTCGATCTGGCGATCAACATTGTAGAGGTGATACGCTCCACTGTGGAGGACTCTGGTGACGATGAAGGGGCCTTCCCAAGTAGGAGCAAGTTTGTGTGGTTTCTGTTGATCCACTCGGAGGACCAAATCTCCTTCATCTGGCGATCAACATTGTAGAGGTGATACGCTCCACTGTGGAGGACTCTGGTGACGATGAAGGGGCCTTCCCAAGTAGGAGCAAGTTTGTGTGGTTTCTGTTGATCCACTCGGAGGACCAAATCTCCTTCCTGGAAGGCTCGGCTCTTCACATTTCTGGCATGGAATCAACGCAAGTCTTGCTGATAGATGGTCGATCTGATCATAGCAATTTCCCTCTCCTCCTCTAGGAGGTCGACTGCGTCTTGCCGGGCTTGCTCTGCTTCGTCTTCGTTATAAAGCTCGACTCTGGGGGCGTTGTGAAGTAGATCACTCGGCAGGACGGCTTCGGCTCCGTAAACCAGAAAGAATGGCGTTCTTCCGGTCGACCGGTTCGGGGTGGTCCTCAGCCCCCACAAAACTAACGGAAGTTCGTCGACCCAAGCGCCTGCTGCGTGCTTGAGATCACGCATCAGTCGAGGCTTCAGTCCTTTGAGAATCAGACCATTTGCTCTTTCAGCTTGTCCATTCGACTGAGGATGCGCGACCGACGCGTAGTCGACTCGTGTGCCTTGAGAGGCGCAAAAAGCTCTGAACTTGTCTGAATCGAAGTTTGACCCATTGTCAGTGATGATGCTATGCGGGACCCCATACCTGAATATCAACTCTCTGATGAAACCGATAGCAGTGCTGGCATCAAGATTTTTGATAGGCTTGGCTTCAATCCATTTGGTGAACTTGTCGACTGCCACAAGCACATGCGTGAATCCGCTCCTGCCTGTTCTTAGTGGACCAACCATGTCCAGTCCCCAGACAGCAAAGGGCCAGACGAGTGGAATGGTCTTCAGGGCTGATGCAGGCTTGTGTGACATGTTGGAGTAGAACTGGCAGCCTCCACACTTGTCGACTATCTCTTTGGCCATCTCATTTGCTCTTGGCTAGTAAAATCCCGCTCGGTATGCTTTAGCCACAATGGTCTGAGAGGACGCATGGTGACCATAGGTCCTCGAGTGGATATCATCAAGGATTATCTGACCCTCTTCTGGTGTAATGCACTTCTGACCGATTCCAGTCGCGCTTTCCCTATACAACTGTCCCTTTATGACTGTGAAGGCCTTGGATCGGCGGACGATCTGTCGAGCCTCTTCCTCATCCTTCGGGAGTTCTTTCCTCAAGATATACGCGATGTATGGTACCGTCCAGTCGGGAGTGATTGCCAAGACCTCCATGACTAGGTCGACCACAGCAGGAATTTCGACTTCAGTCGGATCTGTGGCACTTTTCGGTTGCGGGGCTTCTTCTGTAAAAGGATCCTCCTGGACTGACGGCGAGCGGATGTGCTCCAAAAACACATTGCTGGGAATGGCTTCTCTCTTGGAGCCTATCTTTGCCAGATCATCAGCTGCTTGATTTTTCAGTCGGGGGATGTGATGAAGCTCTAGCCCCTCGAATTTCTTTTCTAGCTTTATTACTACGTTGCAGTAGCCAGTCATAGCTGGGCTTCTGACGTCCCACTCCTTCATCACCTGATTAACCACCAAATCTGAGTCGCCATAGACCATGAGGCGCCGGACGCCGAGTGAAATGGCCATGCGCATGCCATACAAGAGTGCTTCATATTCTGCTTCATTATTGGAGGAATCGAAGTGGATCTGGAGAACATATCTGAGCTTATCTCCTCGGGGGGAGACCAAGACTACCCCAGCACCAGAACCATTCAACATCTTAGATCCATCGAAGAACATGGTCCAGTGCTCCGAGTGAACTTGAGTCGGAAGCTGCTGTTCAATCCATTCGGCGACGAAATCTGCAATTGCTTGGGACTTGATAGCCTTCTTTGCTTCAAACTTGATATCTAGGGGAAGGAGTTCAATCGCCCACTTCGCCACTCGACCAGTTGCATCTCTGTTATGCAAGATCTCTGACAGTGGAGCGTCGCTGACGACTGTAATGGAATGGTCAGAGAAGTAGTGTGCAACCTTCTTCGTGGTCATGTAGATCCCATATACAAGCTTCTGGTAATGGGGATATCTTTGCTTCGAAGGGGTCAAAACTTCAGACACATAATATACTGGGCGCTGAACTCTGAAGGCCTTTCCTTCTTCTTCCCGCTCGACCGTAAGTACTGTACTGACAACTTGTCCCATGGCCGCAATGTACAGCAGCAGAGGCTCTTTACTGATTGGGGCAGCAAGCACCGGCTGGGTGGAGAGCAGAGCTTTGAGCTCTGCAAACGCTGTGTCAGCTTCTGGAGTCCACTCGAACTTGTCAGACTTCTTCATCAGTCGGTAAAGAGGCAACGCCTTTTCACCGAGACGAGAAATGAATCGACTTAGAGCGGCCAAGCAACCTGTAAGCTTCTGGACATCGTGTACACGCACAGGGCGCTTCATCCGGAGTATGGTGCCAACTTTCTCGGGATTGGCGTCGATTCCTCGTTCAGAAACGAGAAAACCGAGTAACTTTCCACCTGGAACTCCGAATGTGCACTTTGATGGATTGAGCTTGATATCGTATCCCCTGAGGTTAGCAAAGGTTTCGGCAAGGTCAGTCAGTAGGTCGGAACCTTTCCGTGACTTAACCACAATATCATCCATGTATGCTTCTACGTTCCGACTGATCTGAGTGAGCAAACACTTCTGAATCATCCTCATGAACGTGGCTCCAGCATTCTTGAGGCCGAAGGGCATGGTGACATAACAGAAGCACCCGAATGGGGTGATGAAAGCCGTTTTGATTTCGTCCGGTCCATACAGACGGATCTGATGGTACCCTGAATAAGCATCTAGAAAAGACAAACACTCACACCCCGCGGTCGAGTCAACTACCTGGTCGATGCGGGGGAGAGGGAAATGATCTTTCGGGCAGGCCCGATTGATGTGTTTAAAGTCAATGCACATGCGAAGTGACTTGTCCTTCTTGGGGACCATGACAACATTGGCGAGCCACTCGGAGTGGTAAATCTCTCGGATGAACTCCGCTGCTAAGAGCCGAGCCACCTCCTCGCCAATAGCTTTCCTCTTCTGGACGGCGGACCGTCGAAGATGTTCTTTCACAGGCTTGAACTTCGGGTCGACTCATAGACAGTGCTCAGCCAGCCCCCTGGGGACTCCAGGCATGTCAGAAGGCTTCCATGCGAAGATGTCCCAGTTCTCACGGAGGAACTGGATGAGCGCTTCTTCCTATTTGGAGTCGAGCGTCGTTGAGATGTGAGTCGGGGCGGCATTGGGGCGGTCGGGTGAATGTGAACTGGCTTAGTTTCACTGGACGACTGAAAAGCTGATTCTGAAGCTGGCTTCTTGGCTCGCAGCAATTCACTCGGATCAGCAGTCTTCTGGTACTCTTGCAGTTCGACTACTGACATCTGAGCATCAGCGATCTTTGATCCTTTCTGAAAACACTCCTCTGCTTTCTTCCGATTGCCTGTAACGGTGATCACGCCTTTGGGGCCGGGCATCTTCAACTTGAGATACACATAGCACGGTCGAGCCATGAAGCGTGCATAAGCTGGCCGGCCTAGAATAGCATGATAAGCACTTTGGAAGTCCACAACCTCAAATGTCAACTTTTCCTTGCGGTAATTCTTTGAATCACCGAAAACCACATCGAGAGCAATCTGGCCGAGTGACTCAGCTTTCTTTCCAGGAATGACTCCATGGAAACTCATGTTGCTGGCACTAAGCCTGGACATCGGAATGCCCATCCCTTTCAACGTTTCTGCATACAGTATGTTCAGGCCGCTGCCACCATCCATCAGAACTTTGGTCAGTCGAGTGCCTTCGACAATTGGATCGACCACCAGAGCTTGCCTCCTAGGGGTGGCAATGTGCGCAGGGTGATCGGACTGGTCGAACGTGATGGCAGTCTGAGACCACTTCAGGTAGCTAGGTGTTGCCGGGGCAACCATATTCACTTCACGGTTAATGACTTTCAGTCGACTTTTGCTTTCGACATCAGCAAAAAATCATCAGGGTGGAATTGACTTGGGGGTACCCATCGTCACTGTCTTGCTTGTCCTCAACTCTGTCCGACTCTTTTTCCTTGTCCTTGGACTGTTTGCCTTGAAACTGCTGGATTAGGAGCCGGCACTGTCGAGTAGTATGCTTTGGGTAAATAAAATTACCCTCTTCATCTTTCTTGGTGTGGATGTGACATGGCAGATCCAAAACATCATTTCCATCTTGATCCTTGACTTTCTTGGGGTTCCAGGGCCCCTTGGGTTTTCCCCTGAATTTTCCCTGGGTCATGGCCAGGGCCTCCCCAGGAGCGGCTGGCTCGGCCTTCCGCTTCTTCTTCCGACTGGAATTGCCTCCGGTTTCCTGGGCGACTGCTTTCTGCTTGCCACTCCGGAGTCGATCTTCATCTTCTCCGTTAGCGTATTTGGTGGAAATTTCCATCATCCGATTCAGAGACATTTCTCCGGTCCGACCGAACTTCAGGTTCAACTCTCTGTTCTTGACGCCTTCTTTAAAGGCACAAACTGGTTGGTGATCTGGTACATTCTCAACCGTGTGATGCAAAGTGATCCACCTCTGGATGTAATCCCTCAGAGTTTCACTCGGTTTCTGCACGCAGGACCGCAATTCTGTAAGGCCTGCCGGTCGCTTGCATGTTCCTTCAAAGGTTGTGACAAACACTCGAGAGAGATCCTCCCAAGTGTAGATGCTGCTGGGTGCTAACTGATTCAGCCACGCTCTGGCTGAGCCCTCTAACAGGAGAGGCAAATGCTTCATAGCCACCTCATCATTGCCGCCACCAATCTGGACAGCCACTCGGTAGTCTTCGAGCCAAGTGTCAGGCTTAGACTCACCGGTGAACTTGCTGACTCCGGTCGCCAACTGGAAGTTGGGAGGAATCACTGCGGCCCTGATGGCTCGACTGAAACACTCTGGCCCTGAAGCATGTACTCTGTTGCTGGCAGGCGCATCTCTGTTGTGGCCTTCTCGATGAGCTCTGTTCTTGTCAACCAAACCTTGAACGAGGATGGATCTCGCATCAAAACCTGGGTCCCTGGGGTCGACTGGAATCCTCTGCCCAACACTATGAGGGCGTCTGTCATCTTGCCGTCGAGGCGCATATGACCCACTCCTCGGGGGAGGGGTTGGCACTCGACATCGATCATCACGATCGAATCGGTGATCATACTGCCCATTCCTCCTGTGCTGATCATGCCGGTCACCACGTCCCTCACGCCTCGGGGGCGATCTCAGGCTGTGAGCCGACTGGACTGTATCTGTTGCAACGGATCGACTGTGGATCCTATTCCGCGACTGAGAAACGGCGGAATTCTGGTTTCCCGCCGCCCGGAGCAACGCTCTGATTTGCAACAAGCCCCTGCCAGCCTCCGACTGGGAGGGCTGAATCAATTCCGCTATATGGGCCGCGGCTGCCAAATTCTGAACTGGGGTTCGATATACCTGCGTAGGCGGGAAGAGCTGACGTCGACTGGACTCGGGAGCCCGCTGACACGCTTGCTCGTCGAGTATTCGCTGGAGATTCTCCAGTCGAGTGCGCTTGGCCAAGTTAGCCAAGCGCGCGTCCTCCAAGGCCCGGGCCTCGGGGGTTTCTCCGACGATAGGAGTGTGGAGTGCATCCATGTTCCGGCGGCGAAGCTCCTCTCATTGCACTGACGTGAGAGGTTCGGGGAGATATTCATCGTGAGGATGCGACGGGTCGCCTCCACCCGCGCCTCCATCGGTGCGAGGGAAACCGGGAGGACTGTGTGTTCCATCGACCGCCAGAACCTCAGCCGTCGGGTCGCTGCTGTCGCACTCGGATGCGGTCCCCGCGGAGCCAGTCGACAGGTCGAACAGGCCGTAGAGGGATTCGTCGGGCTCGATTGTCGCGACTTGCGGGGCTGCCGACTGGCGGGCCACGGCATGCCTCACCCACCTCCGAAGTCTCGACCGGCCGGAGCGCTTGCGCCGGTGGGAGACAGGGCGGGGAGACGACACGGGGGCCGACTGATACTGGGTCGACGGCTGCCGCAGGAGGACGCCACGAATGCATGCGCGGAAGTGCGTCGCACCGTGGACGGGGAGCGCGTCGATGTCGAGTGGTGCCTCCTGAAGCCAGGCGGAGTCGTCGGCGATGAACGTGAGCGCATCGAGACGGATCTCGTGGCCCTCCACCAAAACTCCGCGAGAAACCATGATCAAAGGGATTGGAAAAGATCGCAACTTCTCCAACTAGGCGCTAAGATTCCTGCCCCACGGTGGGTGCCAACTGTCGTGGTTCTAACTCTGACAGTGATGTAGGGGGTGTGTATGGAGAGGCTAGATCTCAGCTATGGAGAAGTTGTAAATACACCAGGATGTACGAGTTCAGGCCCTTCGCGGAGGAAGTAACAGCCCTACGTCTCGGTGCCCGGAGGCGGTCGATTGAATTATGCATGTGTGAATAACAAGGGTGCGAACCCTTCATACTGAGGAGGGGGGTGGCTTATATAGAGTTCGCCGGCCCTCTCCTTCCCTCAGTGATGCAGGGTTTAAGGTACATTTAAGGTTGGGCGTTACTGGTAACTGTTGGAAATATGCCCTAGAGGCAATAATAAAAGCATAATTATTATATTTCCTTGTTCATGATAATTGTCTTTATTCATGCTATAATTGTGTTATCCGGAAATCGTAATACATGTGTGAATAACAGACACCAACATGTCCCTAGTAAGCCTCTAGTTGACTAGCTCGTTGATCAACAGATAGTCATGGTTTCCTGACTATGGACATTGGATGTCATTGATAACGAGATCACATCATTAGGAGAATGATGTGATGGACAAGACCCAATCCTAAACATAGCACAAGATCATATAGTTTGTTTGCTAGAGTTTTCCAATGTCAAAGTATCTTTTCCTTAGACCATGAGATCGTGTAACTCCCGGATACCGTAGGAGTGCTTTGGGTATACCAAACGTCACAACGTAACTGGGTGACTATAAAGGTAGACTACGGGTATATCCGAAAGTGTCTGTTGGGTTGACATGGATCAAGACTGGGATTTGTCACTCCGTATGACGGAGAGGTATCACTGGGCCCACTTGGTAATGCATCATCACAATGAGCTCAAAGTGACCAAGTGTCTGGTCACGGGATCATGCATTACGGTACGAGTAAAGTGACTTGCCGGTAACGAGATTGAACGAGGTATTGGGATACTGACGATCGAATCTCGGGCAAGTAACATATCGATTGACAAAGGGAATTGCATGCGGGGTTGATTGAATCCTTAACATCGTGGTTCATCCGATGAGATCATCGTGGAGCATGTGGGAGCCAACATGGGTATCCAGATCCCGCTGTTGGTTATTGACTGGAGAGTCGTCTTGGTCATGTCTGCTTGTCTCCCGAACCCGTAGGGTCTACACACTTAAGGTTCGGTGACGCTAGGGTTGTGAAGATATGTATATGTAGTAACCCGAATGTTGTTCGGAGTCCCGGATGAGATCCCGGACGTCACGAGGAGTTCCGGAATGGTCCGGAGGTAAAGAATTATATATAGGAAGTGCTGTTTCGGCCATCGGGACAAGTTTCGGGGTCACTGGTATTGTACCGGGACCACCGGAAGGGTCCCGGGGGTCCACCGGGTGGGGCCACCTATCCCGGGGGGCCCCATGGGCTGAATTGGGAGGGAACCCAGCCCATAGTGGGCTGGGCCGCCACCCCCCAAGGGCCCATGCGGCTAGGGTTGAGGGGAAACCCTAGAGGGGGCGCCCCTTGCTTGGGGGGCAAGCCCCCCCCCCTAGGCCGCCCCCCCCTAGTAGATCCATCTACTAGGGCCGGCGCCCCCCCCCCCCTTGGCACCCCTATATATAGTGGGGGAGAGGAGGGACTTCATACCCCAGCCCCTGGCGCCTCCCTCTCTCCCCGTTACGTCTCTCTTCCTCGTAGTATAGGCGAAGCCCTACTACTGTGACGCCCTGCATCCACCACCACGCCGTCGTGCTGCTGGATCTTCGTCAACCTCTCCTTCCCCCTTGCTGGATCAAGAAGGAGGAGACGTCTCCCATCCCGTACGTGTGTTGAACGCGGAGGTGCCGTCCGTTCGGCGCTTGGTCATCGGTGATTTGGATCACGTCGTGTACGACTACATCATCACCGTTCTTTGAACGCTTCCGCACGCGATCTACAAAGGTATGTAGATGCATATGATGACTCGTTGCTAGATGAACTCCTAGATGATCTTGGTGAAACGAGTAGGAAATTTTTTGTTTTCTGCAACGTTACCCAACAGTGGCATCATGAGCTAGGTCTATGCGTAGTTCTTCTTGCGCGAGTAGAACACAATTTGTTATGGGCGTAGATTTGTCAACTTTCTTGCCGTTACTAGTCTTTTCTTGCTTCAGCGGTTATTGTGGGATGAAGCAGCCCGGACCAACCTTACACATATGCTTACGTGAGATCGCTTCCACCGACTAACATGCACTAGTTGCATAAGGTGGCTGGCGGGTGTCTGTCTCTCCCACTTTAGTTGGAGCGGATTCGATGAACAGGGTCCTTATGAAGGGTAAATAGAAGTTGACAAATCACGTTGTGGCTTTAACGTAGGTAAGAAGACGTTCTTGCTAGAACCCTAATTCAGCCATGTAAAACTTGCAACAACAATTAGAGGACGTCTAACTTGTTTTTGCAGCAAGTGGTTTGTGATATGATATGGCCAAATTGTGACGAATGATGAATGATCTATATGTGATGTATGAGATGTTCATGCTATTGTAATAGAATCACGACTTGCATGTCGATGAGTATGACAAAACCGGCAGGAGCCATAGGAGTTGTCTTTATTCTTTTATATGACCTGCATGTCATTGAGAAACGCCATGTAAATTACTTTACTTTATTGCTAAACGCGTTAGCCATAGTAGTAGAAGTAATAGTTGGCGAGCAACTTCATGGAGACACGATGATGGAGATCATGATGATGGAGATCATGGTGTCAAGCCGGTGACAAGATGATCATGGAGCCCCAAGATGGAGATCAAAGGAGCTATGTGATATTGGCCATATCATGTCACGTTTATTATTTGATTGCATGTGATGTTTATCATGTTTTGCATCTTGTTTACTTAGAACGACGGTAGTAAATAAGATGATCCCTCATAACAATTTCAAGAAGTGTTCTCCCCTAACTGTGCACCGTTGCTAAAGTTCATCGTTTCTAAGCACGCCGTGATGATCGGGTGTGATGGATCCTTACGTTCACATACAACGGGTGTAAGACAGTTTTACACATGCAAAACACTTAGGGTTAACTTGACGAGCCTAGCATGTGTATAGACATGGCCTCGGAACACAGAAGACCGAAAGGTCGAGTATGAGTCGTATAGAAGATACGATCAACATGAAGATGTTCACCGACGTTGACTAGTCCATCTCACGTGATGATCGGACACGGCCTAGTTAACTCGGATCATGTAATACTTAGATGACTAGAGGGATGTATAATCTAAGTGGGAGCTCATTAATAATTTGATTAGATGAACTTAATTATCATGAACTTAGTCTAAAATCTTTGCAATATGTTTTGTAGATCAAATGGCCAATGTAGTCCTCAATTTCAACGCATTCCTAGAGAAAACCAAGCTGAAAGACGATGGCAGCAACTATACGGACTGGGTCCGGAACCTGAGGATCATCCTCATAGCTGCCAAGAAAGATTATGTCCTACAAGCACCGCTAGGTGATCCACCCGTCCCACAGAACCAAGACGTTATGAACGCTTGGCAGACACGTGTTGACAACTACTCCCTCGTTCAGTGCGGCATGCTTTACAGCTTAGAGCCGGGGCTCCAAAAGCGTTTTGAGAGACATGGAGCATATGAGATGTTCGAAGAGCTGAAAATGGTTTTTCAAGCTCATGCCCGGATCGAGAGATATGAAGTCTCCGATAAGTTCTTCAGTTGTAAGATGGAGGAAAATAGTTCTGTCAGTGAGCACATACTCACTATGTCTGGGTTACATAACCGCTTGTCTCAGCTGGGAGTTAATCTCCCGGTTGATGCGGTCATTGACAGAATCCTCCAGTCGCTTCCACCAAGCTACAAGAGCTTTGTGATGAACTTCAACATGCAGGGGATGCAAAAGACCATTCCTGAGTTGTTCTCAATGCTGAAATCAGCGGAGGTAGAAGTCAAGAAGTAACATCAAGTGTTGATGGTCAATAAAACCACTAAGTTCAAGAAAGGCAAGGGTAAAAAGAACTTCAAGAAGGACGGCAAGGAAGTTGCCACGCCCGGCAAGCAAGCTGCCGGGAAGAAGCCAAAGAATGGACCCAAGCCTGAGACGGAGTGCTTTTATTGCAAAGGGAAGGGTCACTGGAAACGGAACTGCCCCAAATACTTAGCGGACAAGAAGGCCGGCAACACCAAAGGTATATTTGATATACATGTAATTGATGTGTACCTTACCAGTACTCGTAGTGACTCCTGGGTATTTGATACCGGTGCCGTTGCTCATATTTGTAACTCACAGCAGGAGCTGCGGAATAAACGGAGACTGGCGAAGGACGAGGTGACGATGCGCGTCGGGAATGGTTCCAAGGTTGATGTGATCGCCGTCGGCACGCTGCCTCTGCATTTACCTACGGGATTAGTTTTAAACCTCAATAACTGTTATTTAGTGCCAGCTTTGAGCATGAACATTGTATCGGGATCTCATTTAATTCGAGATGGCTACTCATTTAAATCTGAGAATAATGGTTGTTCCATTTATATGAGAGATATGTTTTATGGTCATGCTCCTATGGTGAATGGTTTATTCTTAATGAATCTCGAGCGTATTGCTACACATATTCATAGTGTGAGTACCAAAAGATGTAAAGTTGATAATGATAGTACCACATACTTGTGGCACTGCCGCCTTGGTCACATAGGTGTCAAACGCATGAAGAAGCTCCATACAGATGGACTTTTGGAGTCTCTTGATTATGAATCATTTGACACGTGCGAACCATGCCTTATGGGTAAAATGACCAAGACTCCGTTCTCAGGAACAATGGAGCGAGCAACCAACTTATTGGAAATCATACATACTGATGTGTGCGGTCCAATGAGTGTTGAGGCTCGCGGTGGCTATCGTTATGTTCTCACCCTCACTGATGACTTGAGTAGATATGGGTATGTCTACTTAATGAAACACAAGTCTGAAACCTTTGAAAAGTTCAAGGAATTTCAGAGTGAGGTTGAGAATCAACGTGACAGGAAAATCAAGTTTCTACGATCAGATCGTGGAGGAGAATACTTGAGTCACGAATTTGGCACACACTTAAGAAAATGTGGAATAGGTTTAACAACTCACGCCGCCTGGAACACCTCAGCGTAACGGTGTGTCCGAACGTCGTAATCGCACTCTATTGGATATGGTGCGGTCTATGATGTCTCTTACTGATTTACCGCTGTCTTTTTGGGGCTATGCTTTAGAGACTGCCGCATTCACTTTAAATAGGGCTCCGTCGAAATCCGTTGAGACGACACCGTTTGAATTTTGGTTTGGTAAGAAACCTAAGTTGTCGTTTCTGAAAGTTTGGGGATGCGATGCTTATGTCAAGAAACTTCAACCTGAAAAGCTCGAACCCAAGTCGGAAAAATGCATCTTCATAGGATACCCAAAAGAAACTGTTGGGTACACCTTCTACCTCAGATCCGAAGGCAAGATCTTTGTTGCCAAGAATGGGTCCTTTCTAGAGAAAGAGTTTCTCTCGAAAGAAGTAAGTGGGAGGAAAGTAGAGCTTGATGAAGTATTACCTCTTGAACCGGTAAATGGCGCAACTCAAGAAAATGTTCCTGAGGTGCCTGCACCGACTAGAGAGGAAGTTAATGATAATGATCAAGATACTTCTGATCAAGCTCCTACTGAAATTCGAAGGTCCACAAGGACACGTTCCGCACCAGAGTGGTACGGCAATCCTGTCTTGGAAATCATGTTGTTAGACAACGGTGAACCTTCGAACTATGAAGAAGCGATGGCGGGCCCGGATTCCGACAAATGGCTAGAAGCCATGAAATCCGAGATAGGATCCATGTATGAAAACGAAGTATGGACTTTGACTGACTTGCCCGTTGAACGGCGAGCCATAGAAAATAAATGGATCTTTAAGAAGAAGACAGACGCGGATGGTAATGTAACCATCTATAAAGCTCGACTTGTTGCTAAGGGTTATCGACAAGTTCAAGGGGTTGACTACGATGAGACTTTCTCACCGGTAGCGAAGCTAAAGTCCGTCCGAATCATGTTAGCAATTGCCGCATTCTACGATTATGAGATATGGCAAATGGACGTCAAAACGGCATTCCTTAATGGTTTCCTTAAGGAAGAGTTGTATATGATGCAGCCGGAAGGTTTTGTCGATCCTAAGAATGCTGACAAAGTGTGCAAGCTCCAACGCTCGATTTATGGGCTGGTGCAAGCATCTCGGAGTTGGAACATTCGCTTTGATGAGATGATCAAAGCGTTTGGGTTTACACAGACTTATGGAGAAGCCTGCGTTTACAAGAAAGTGAGTGGGAGCTCTGTAGCATTTCTCATACTATATGTAGATGACATACTTTTGATGGGAAATGATATAGAACTCTTGGACAGCATCAAGGCCTACTTGAATAAGAGTTTTTCAATGAAGGACCTTGGAGAAGCTGCTTATATATTAGGCATCAAAATCTATAGAGATAGATCGAGACGCCTCATAGGACTTTCACAAAGCACATACCTTGATAAGATATTGAAGAAGTTCAATATGGATCAATCTAAGAAGGGGTTCTTGCCTGTGTTACAAGGTATGAAATTGAGCTCAGCTCAATGTCCGACCACGGCAGAAGATATAGAAGAGATGAGCGTCATCCCCTATGCATCAGCCATAGGTTCTATTATGTATGCCATGTTGTGTACCAGACCTGATGTAAACCTTGCCGTAAGTTTGGTAGGAAGGTGCCAAAGTAATCCCGGCAAGGAACACTGGACAGCGGTCAAGAATATCCTGAAGTACCTGAAAAGGACTAAGGAAATGTTTCTCGTTTATGGAGGTGACGAAGAGCTCGTCGTAAAGGGTTACGTCGACGCTAGCTTCGACACAGATCTGGATGACTCTAAGTCACAAACCGGATACGTGTATATTTTGAATGATGGGGCAGTAAGCTGGTGCAGTTGCAAGCAAAGCGTCGTGGCGGGATCTACATGTGAAGCGGAGTACATGGCAGCCTCGGAGGCAGCACATGAAGCAATATGGGTGAAGGAGTTCATCACCGACCTAGGAGTCATACCCAATGCGTTGGGGCCGATCAAGCTCTTCTGTGACAACACTGGAGCTATTGCTCTTGCCAAGGAGCCCAGGTTTCACAAGAAAACAAGGCACATCAAGCGTCGCTTCAACTCCATTCGTGAAAATGTTCAAGATGGAGACATAGAGATTTGTAAAGTACATACGGACCTGAATGTAGCGGATTCGTTGACTAAACCTCTCCCTAGAGCAAAACATGATCAACACCAGAATTCCATGGGTGTTCGATTCATCACAATGTAACTAGATTATTGACTCTAGTGCAAGTGGGAGACTGTTGGAAATATTCCCTAGAGGCAATAATAAAAGTATTATTATTATATTTCCTTGTTCATGATAATTGTCTTTATTCATGCTATAATTGTGTTATCCAGAAATCGTAATACATGTGTGAATAACAGACACCAACATGTCCCTAGTAAGCCTCTAGTTGACTAGCTCGTTGATCAACAGATAGTCATGGTTTCCTGACTATGGACATTGGATGTCATTGATAACGAGATCACATCATTAGGAGAATGATGTGATGGACAAGACCCAATCCTAAACATAGCACAAGATCGTATAGTTCGTTTGCTAGAGTTTTCCAATGTCAAAGTATCTTTTCCTTAGACCATGAGATCGTGTAACTCCCGGATACCGTAGGAGTGCTTTGGGTATACCAAATGTCACGACGTGACTGGGTGACTATAAAGGTAGACTACGGGTATATCCGAAAGTGTCTGTTGGGTTGACATGGATCAAGACTGGGATTTGTCACTCCGTATGACGGAGAGGTATCACTGGGCCGGTAATGCATCATCACAATGAGCTCAAAGTGACCAAGTGTCTGGTCACAGGATCATGCATTACGATACGAGTAAAGTGACTTGCCGGTAAGGAGATTGAACGAGGTATTGGGATACCGACGATCGAATCTCGGGCAAGTAACATATCGATTGACAAAGGGAATTGCATGCGGGGTTGATTGAATACTTGACATCATGGTTCATCCGATGAGATCATCGTGGAGCATGTGGGAGCCAACATGGGTATCCAGATCCCGCTGTTGGTTATTGACTGGAGAGTCGTCTTGGTCATGTCTGCTTGTCTCCCGAACCCGTAGGGTCTACACACTTAACGTTCGGTGACGCTACGGTTGTGAAGATATGTATATGCAGTAACCCGAATGTTGTTCGGAGTCCCGGATGAGATCCCGGACGTCACGAGGAGTTCCGGAATGGTCCGGAGGTAAAGAATTATATATAGGAAGTGTTGTTTCGGCCATCGGGACAAGTTTCGGGGTCACCGGTATTGTACCGGGACCACCGGAAGGGTCCCGGGGGTCCACCGGGTGGGGCCACCTATCCCGGGGGGCCCCATGGGCTGAAGTGGGAGGGAACCCAGCCCATAGTGGGCTGGGGCGCCACCCCCCAAGGGCCCATGCGGCTAGGGTTGAGGGGAAACCCTAGAGGGGGCGCCCCTTGCTTGGGGGGCAAGCCCCCCACCCTAGGCCCCCCCCTAGTAGATCCATCTACTAGGGCCGGCGCCCCCCCCCTTGGCACCCCTATATATAGTGGGGGAGAGGAGGGACTTCATACCCCAGCCCCTGGCGGCTCCCTCTCTCCCCGTTACGTCTCTCTTCCTCGTAGTATAGGCGAAGCCCTACTACTGTGACGCCCTGCATCCACCACCACGCCGTCGTGCTGCTGGATCTTCGTCAACCTCTCCTTCCCCCTTGCTGGATCAAGAAGGAGGAGACGTCTCCCGTCTCGTACGTGTGTTGAACGCGGAGGTGCCGTCCGTTCGGCGCTTGGTCATCGGTGCTTTGGATCACGTCGTGTACGACTACATCATCACCGTTCTTTGAACGCTTCCGCACGCGATCTGCAAAGGTATGTAGATGCATATGATGACTCGTTGCTAGATGAACTCCTAGATGATCTTGGTGAAACGAGTAGGAAAATTTTTGTTTTCTGCAACGTTACCCAACAGTAACGCCCCTAATAAAGTGCTATAATGACCATAAAGACTACTTAATAGCCGACCGTTTGCCTGCTGAGTGACTTTAGGTCTCCTGGCAGTCGAGTGGTTGGCTTCATGGTCGAGTGATAGCTTCTTGGTCGAGTGTCTTGAACCCGTCGAGTGGGATACCTTCAAGTCGATTGAAAGGTGACTTCTTCTAGGGATGTCCTTGGGTAGGGCTCTTTGGACAGGTCCGTGCCCCTACCCTAGGTACATAGCTTCATCAGTTGGCCCGACGACGCTTCCCCGCCATCGTCTCCCTCGCCGTTCACATCGTCTCACGGGGCGGTTGTCTGCCGCCGAGGAATAGGAGGGGGCTGCCCCCCCCCCCAGCCCAATAGTCGGGCAGGTTGTGAATTGTCAGGAGGAGCTTAGGGTTGTCAGTATTTGCAGGTTGTGAATTGTGTTTTGTGTTGTGTATTCTGAGAGTACTTTCAGATATGAATATCTTTTGAATTTTAGATTTTGCAGTATTGAGCATATAAAGTATTTTATGAATTCTAGAGATCTATTTTTAGCACTTAAAAAAATGTAGTTTCATAGGAGTATAAAAGTGCAGACAATGTGATTCTCAGAGAAGAAACTACAAGTTTCAATTTCAGATAAGAAACTGCAAGTTCAGTTTCAGATAAGAAACTGCAACTTTCAGAGGTAGATCATTTATATTAACACGGCCTTTTCAAACAGGGTTAACATCATGTTGGAAGTTTTATTCATGGTCGAAAATGGAACTACCAGCCAGTTAACATCATGCTGATCAACATTCATGCATAGCACATCTTCATATGATGCACAGTCAAAATGCCCACACAATGTCGAGTGTGCGAAACACAGAGAAAACGAGGGACGAAGTTTTGGCAAGTGTTGGACGTGGTTTTGGGCTGCCCCGTCTAGGCTTTAATTTTTAACATGCGCAGCCCACGACCTCGGATGGAAGGTCCATAGGCCTGTTTGTATTTTCTTAGGGCCGTCATGTATCGACCGGCCTATGGACCTCCCATCCAAGGTTTTATTTTTGGCAGCCCAATTTATGTATTTTTTTGAAGAAAACGCAGAGGTCTGTTCTATTTTTCTATATAAGAATAGGAACACCAGGTCCAACTTATGTTTCCCTTCTAACTATATTATATATATATATAAATTATTTTATATGTTGACTGTTTAGTTCACATACTCCCTCCTTTTCGGTTTATAGGGATTATCTCAAAATTTTAGTTTTTCCATTTTATAAGGCTCAATTTTGTTGTTTTCCATCACATGTTTAGATTTCAAGGTGCATTAAATCATTGCATGCAAGTATTAAGAGAAAATTGACCAATGCATGTACTTTATGCATGCATGCATTGCAATTTATGCATTGATAAACATAATTTTTTGAGGAAAACAAGTGCATTAATTAGGTGCTTTTGCAAACTACAAAAAGTATTCCACCATTCATCATCTATCTTGGTTGGTGAGATTTTTGAATTGAGCCCTATAAACCGAAAAGGAGGGAGTAATTGGCAAATAGATCTCGCCGCCACCCCCCGCCTCCTGACTCCGGGCGCGCCTGCCCCCCTCAGCAAGTCCGCTCGCGCGCCCCATGGAGTCGCCGGCCATATCCACGGGGGAATGGCTAGAAGACAGGCAGATGTACAAGATGCATCTCCCACATGTCTACAAAGCCTTCCCGCAGATGCTCCAGCCGCTCGACTCCGTCGCGCCGGCGGTGCTGCGGGAGACTCGAGGGAGGAGATGGAGGGAGCGGGCGATGCGGATCCGCGACGACGCTCTCTCCTGGACCCAGTGCACGCGCGAATGGAGGGAAGCAGAGGAGGAAGCTGCGAGGGAGGAAGCCGAGGAGGGACCGAATCCGTTCTCTCACTCGCGCAGGTATGCTCGGATGTGCAAGGATCATGTGGATTGGGAGCTGCTGAATCTAGCCTTGCGGATCTACTTCGAAGGAGATTTCTTGGAGAAGCACAAGATGCCCCACCCCAGTGAGCCGCCGATTGTGTTCGTTCGATGGGCGAAGGGAGAAGTGAATTCAGGAGATCCATGCCGTGCTGCGAGATGGGAATGCTTGACGGAGCCGGAGCAGGTGGATCCCCTACCTTACCTCTCCCCCAAACCTGCAGAAGATTGAAATTAGGCTTGCAATCTGCTTCAATTGAGCTGTCCGGTGGTTATTTCTGCTTCCTGAGAGACAACATCTAGCTGGAGGATGAGAAGGAACCAGGAACTCCGATGAATTTCCCCTATCACAATGGGGGGAGCGCCGGTTGGCTAGTGGTACGGCCCACCTACGCCCCAAATGGGGGCACAATCTGGGCAGGCTCCTGTAATTGCCCAAGATCAATCTGCTGGTGGTTCTAACTCTCAGATCAGTGGGAAATCTCAAGGCAAGAATCAGCAAAAGAAGAGATAGGACATCCAGAAAACTGCTCCTGCCCCTGCTTCGGGCCTTATGGCATACTCTGAGGTGATCTGCTACAACTGTGGGGAACCAGGGCATCATTTGGATAAATGTGTCAAGCCCAAGAGTTGTTTTATCTGCAAAATGGTTACCCATAAAGTTGAGAATTGCCCTGTCAGAAGGAAAACCCACAGTTCTGCTAAATATGTTGGAAGTGCTGCTCCAGGATTATGTCCACCATTGACAGAATTTTCTGTGACACAGAATTAGATAGTTTCTTTCCCCTTTCTAGTTGTAGAGCTCTGCCCAGATGTGGTAGTGACCACACTCCTTTGCTCTGGGACTCTGGTCTTAACCAAACTCCAAAGAGCAATAATTTTAAATTTGAAAAGTGGTGGTTGCTTAGAGAAGATTTTACTGAGCTAGTCAGGAAAATCTGGAATGAGCCTACTGGGAGCAGTTGCCCCCTAGAAAATTGGCAGATCAAAATCAGGAGATTTAGAAGAACTACCAAAGGGTGGAACTCCAATGAGGAAGCTAATCTTAGAAGATACAAATGGTTTCTCCTCCTTGAGTTTGATTCTCTAGATATTAAGGTAGAAACCACTAACCTCTCTAAGGCTGAGACTAATAGATTAAACTTTGTCCATGGAGAGCTCAAGAAAATTTGATTTCAAGAAGAAATCAAAGCCAAACAAAGGTCTAGAGATAGGAACATTAAGGAGGGTGATAGAAATAGTGCTTACTTCCATGCAGTAGCTAACCAGAGGAGGAGGAAAACCCCCATTCACTCCCTTGATGGCCCTAATGGCCCTGTTATTGAGGTAGATGAGATGCTGAAAGTGGCTAGTGACTTCTACAAATACCTGTTTAAGAAAGAAAACCCTTCTGGGTTCTCTCTATAAAACAATTTTTTCTCTGCTTCTGAAAAAGTCTCTCCTGCTGAAAATGAGCTGCTAGAAGCCCTTTTTTCAGAGACAGAGGTGAAGGAAGCCATTTTTAGCTCTTATCCTGATGGAGCTCCTGGTCCTGATGGGACTCCCTTCTTGTTTTACCAGCATTTTTGGTACTTGATGAAAAATGATCTCTTAGATCTTTTCCAAGCCTTTCGTAGAGGAGAGTTGGATCCAGCAACTTACTCATGTGGGTCTATTGGGGTCAAGTTAAATAACTGTGAAAGTGATTTTTTCCTTGCTGGTAAAGGCCTTAGGCAAGGTGACCCCATCTCCCCTCTTTTGTTTAATTTAGTAGTGGACGTTCTTACTAAAATGCTGAGCAAAGCTGCTGATCATAGTCTGATTGCAGGGCTCTGTCCTGAGGTCTGCCCTGGTGGCATCATCTGCCTTCAATATGCAGATGATACCATCCTTTTCTTAGACAATGACTCCACACATGCTACCAATCTGAAAACTGTTCTAAACTAGTTTGAACAAGTCTCAGGCATGAGAATCAACTACTCTAAAAGTGAACTCATCCCTATCAACATGGATGATCAGGAGTTAGCTGACTTCCTCTCTATTCTAGTCTGTAATAAAGGTAACTTCCCCATTAAGTACCTAGGTATCCCTCTTCACTATGATAAACTGAGGAGAGAGGATATCCAACCCTTCTGGATAAAAACATTAAAAGGATTGCTGGGTGAAAGGGCTAACTTCTCTATTACAGAGGTAGATTGATCCTCATACAAACTTGTTTGGCTAGCATTCCAGTGTATCTCCTCTCCTTCTTCAAGTTCCCTAAATGGGCAGTGAACCTCATCAATTCTCAGAAGTCTCATTGCTTGTGGAATGATTTTGAGGGAAATAGGAAGCTACACCTTGCTAATTGGGCCCTAGTCTCTATGAAAAAAGATTTTGGAGGCCTAGGCATACCTAACCTCCAAGAAATTAACATCTGTCTTCTAGGGTCTTGGATTAAAAGATTCTATGAGGAAGACCTGAAACCCTGGAAGCTTCTTATTGCCCATAAATACCTAGGAAATAAACCTAATATTTTTGTCCCTTCCTCCAACCCTAAGACCTCTAGATTCTGAAAATGATTAAAATCTATTATCCATGCTGTGAAATTTGGCTACAGATGGAACATAGGGGATGGGAGCAGAACCAGGTTCTGGGAAGATACTTGGTTTGGCACATTCCCCTAGCAGTCCAATTTTGGCCTATTTACTCTGTCCGCAGTGAGCTTAACAAAAGTGTCAATGAAGTTTGGGACAGTCAATGCCTAAAACTCTCTTTTAGAAGGAACTTTAGTGATAGTCTCATGATACAATGGTTCCAGTTGGAGGAAATTGTCAAAAGCATTACCTTTACTGCCGAGCCGGATGCCCTGATTTGGCAGCTGGACAATAAGGGGAAGTATTCCTCCAGCTTCCTCTATCATGTTATCAACTTTAGAGGTGTTCAACCCGTGTTTATCCATGCTGTCTGGAAAGTGAGAGTTCCCCCTAAAATTTATGTATTTCTCTGGCTTCTCTCCAAAAACAAATTGATGACTAGGGATAACCTTAGTAAGAGACACATCATCAAACCCCTTGATTGTGTTTACTGCTTGGAACAAGAGTCTTGTTCTCACCTATTTTTTGAATGTATAGTTGCTAAACATCTCTGGGCCCACATTGAGGAATATTTCTCTAGTCAGATTGGCTCATCCTTCGAATCTGTCGCCAGATTCTGGATTGCTACCAAAAAGTGCTCAGTTTTAAACACTGTTAGCTCAGCTGTCCTTTGGTGCCTCTAGAAATATAGAAATGCTATGATTTTCAGTAACACCTCCTGGATTTCCATTCCGCATGTCTTGAGGTTGATCAGGAACATGGTGAGGAACTAGGCGATTCTCTCCTCCGGATTGGACAAGGACAAGTTGACGAGCTTTGTGGAAACCCTAACAAGATCCCTCCAGAAACAGTTGATGATCACTTGTGGTTGAACAAGGCTCGACCTACTCTGGGGCTGGACCCATGGGTTCATCTCAAGATCTCTGATGAAGATGATGGGCACCTGGCGCCGAAAAAGAGGGACATCCACCATGCTAAGCCTTCCAGCCCGGTGTCTCCGCTTGCTTACTGGTCGCCGCAGGCTGACACGACCCCTCGGTTGAAGACCATGAAGGCTTCGCTGGACCCTCCTTGTGTTATTTGAGTGCCCTATCCGCTCTGCCTTTGACACCGCTCGGGTGATTTGTGTTATTCAGATAACTTGTTCATCGACCCTCCTAGTTTGTAGCTTTTCTACCTTTGCTTTCAAACTGCTCTTTGAGCTGCTGTATCAGAATATGTTGTGGTTTCATTCTCAGCAATGGAACCGGAGAGACGCTCCCTGTTTTTCTAAAAAAATATTTTTATATGTTATTATATATTATTTTTATTGTCATCATATATTTAACAGATACTTACATATGTAAGAAAACAAATATCCCACATCTTATTAACTTATAAAAATAATTTCTTAACAAATAAAATCCTCGATTATTTTGGCACAAAAATCCTAGTAATTGTGTACAAAAGCTTGGTAAGATTTAAGTACGAATGTAATAATATCACTTATTATTTAAATATATTTATAATAAAATGCTCAGCCCCTTTTATTTTTTGATAACATTGCTGGCCCAACCTAATATTATAATTAGAATCAGCCCAGCAAAATCGTGTATTTTGAGAAAGTGCAAATGGCCTGTAATTTTTTAGGAAATAAAATAAACGGGCCGCATGGACGCTACATTATTTGTTCACCCAGCCCAGCTAATGGTTGTAATTAGAAAAAGATCAAATTGACTATAAATTCTACCACGCAAAAAAAAGAATGTAAATTCTGAAAAAATGGGTTGAATACGTGCCACATTTTTGAAAGCTGAAATGTGGGCCAATAGGTCGAAGCCAATGCAAGTCGTTGTCAATTTAGTCAACAAATGATGCTGACATGTTAGCCATTGGATTTACATCCAACAACCGGCATCCATCTTCAATCTCTCATCTTCTTCCTCCAGCACCGCCGGGACCACCTCCCGCCTCCTGCTACTAGCAGCTCTGCTTAGCACGCTTCGCTATGAAGCGCTACTCCACTGTTGGCCAGGCCATCCCCCTTACCCCTTCACATCTCCTGTTCTTCTCCACCGACTGCCGAACCACACCGCACTAGAACCAGTTAACTCTCGTACACCTCTCTTTCTGTGACTTTACTCCCGCGTCTTCCCATCTCCGGCTCATTGTTGTCCAGGGCCTCGCCGTCGTCCACCACCTTGGATGCGCTCGGCGCGACGTGGTCAACGAACGACACCATCAGAAGTAGACTGTGCGTGGAGAGGCTGACAGCTGGGTCCACGGCCGCACACAAGGAAATGCTTCCTTATTACGCACAAAATAATGATTCCTCCACCTAACATCTGGGACCCACCGGAAGGGCCTCTGTACTTCGCGAAATAAAGTGCCCCCCGCTGACATGTCAGACCAATCAGCTATCTTCGCATGCAAGGAAGTGCCTCCTTATTACGCACAAAAAAATGAATATTCCCCCTGCCAGCTGGAACCTAGCACAGTGGGAGGCTGACTTGTGGGCCTACCAAGTTGACGGGGACGGAGGGCTTTGTCAACTTAGTCAATATGAACGATTCTAGCTCCTGTTACCGTACGATGTTCATCCAACGGCCGTAGTGCTTTTTCAACCTCTGGTCTTCTTGCTCCAGCCACCCAAACCAGCGCCGGTCGTGCCGCGTGCTCCTGCCTCCCGTGGCCGGCTGTGATGCCGCGGAGGCCTCACCGCCCCCTACTACTCCCACCGCTGGCCAGGCCATCCCTCTACTCACCCACACCCCCTATTATTCTGCGGCGACAGCAGCCTCACACCGCAGCCGAACCAGTGAACCCTCGTACTCCTCTTCGCGTGGGCATCCACTGTTGCGTCTTCCCCGGCTCCGAGTCGTCATCTTCCTAGTCCTCGCAGTCGTCCACCGCCCTGGTGCTCTCGGCGTGGCATGGTCAACGTTGTCAACGACCGACTTCCATCGGAAGAGTACTGTACGTGGAGAGGCTGACAGCTGGGTCCACGGCAGCCGCAAGGAAGTGCCTCCTTATTACGCGGAAAATAATTATTCCTCCACCTGACAGTGGGGACCCACCGGACGGGCCACCAGTATTTTGCAAAAACAATCGTTTCCCCCTGACTGTTGGGACCCATCGGACGGGCCACTGTATTTCGCGAAAAAACGTTCCCCCGCTGTCAGCTCGGATCCACCGGAAGTGCCTCCTTATTTCGCACAAAAAAATGAATACTCCCCCGGCTAGCTGGGACCCACCTTGCTGGGAGGCTGACTTGTGGGCCTACTAAGTTGACGGGGACGAAGGGCTTTGTCAGCTTAGTCAATATGAACGATTCTAGCTCCAGTGACCGTACGATGTCCATCCAATGGCCGTAGTGCTTCTTCAACCTTTGGTCTTCTTGCTCCAGCCGCCCAAAGCAGCGCCGGTCGTGCCGCATGCTCCTGCCTCCCGTGGCCGTCTGTGCTGCCGCAGAGGCCTCACCGCCCCCTACTATTCCCACCACTGGCCAGGCCCTGTGGCGACGACAGCCTCACACCGCAGCCGAACCAGTGAACCCTCGTAGTCCTCTTCGCGCGGGATTCCACTGCCGCGTCGTCCCCTACCTAGGCCTCGCCGTCGTCCACCGCCGTGGTGCTCTCCACACGGCGTGGTCAACATGATCAAGGAACGACTTCCATCGGAAGAGTACTGTACGTGGAGAGGCTGACAGCTGGGTCCACGGCCACAGCCCAATTTTTTTGTGATTTGTCAAGCTTGTTGGGCTGCAAATCTTTCAAGACAAGGAGAGCTTTCATTCGGCTGGCCGAGAAAATGGCCCATCCGTAATGAGAAATGGGTTGTACATTTTTAAAACACATCAAACCGGCAATTAGTTTCAAATATCTTTTTTTTCATTTCAAGATTTTAAATTACATTAATTTTTATGCGTGGAGAATTTGTTGGATTTTATATTGATATACATTTATTTTTAAAAGCAGTTTGAATGTGAGTCGAAATTTCGGGATTAAAAACAGTTTGGACCGCACCGAAATATGCAAAATTTCGTATAATTTTTTAACTGTTGCCACAATATGGGCTATAATGCTAATAAAAAGAATATGGGCTCCAAAAAAACCTTAAGAATTAACAAATGGGCTGTAAATTATTAGAAATAATGGCAGATGGGTTGTATGATGTTTTCCACAGATTTGAGGTTTTCCTAAAAAAAAGGTTGACGCACAAGCACTGACTGTTGGATGTCCATCCAACGGCCGTCGTGCTTCTTCAATCTCTGTTCTTCCTGCTCCAGCCGCTCAAACAAGCGCCAGCGGGACTGCCTGCTCCCTCCTCCTCGCGGCCGGCTGTGCTGCCGCACAGGCCTCACCGCCCGGCCGTACTCCCATCGCTGGCCTAGCCATCCCTCTACTCACCCACACCTGATGTTATTCTCCGGCGACGGCAGACGAACCAGTAAACCCTCGTACAGTCGTACTCCCCTCCGCGTGGGAAACAACTGCGGAGTCTTCCCTGCCTCCGTGTCGTCCCCTTCCTAGGCCTCGCCGTCGTCCACCGCCCTGGTGCTCTCGGCGCGGCGTGGTCAACGTGGTCAAGGAGCGACTTCCATCGGACATGGACTGTACGTGGAGAGGCTGACAGCTGGGTCCACAGCCGCAGCAAGGAAGTGCCTTCTTACTATGCGGAAAATAATGATTCCTCCACCTGAAAGCTGGGACCCACCGGACGGGCCACTGTATTTCAGAAAAAAAAACGTTTCCCCCTGACTGCTGGGACCCACCAGCTACATCTTCGCACGCAAGGAAGTGTGTTCGGGCAAAAAAACGATTCACCCCCTAACTGCTGGGGCCGACCAGCTACATCTTCACAGGCAAGGAAGTGCCTGACAGTCGGGACCCACCTAGGCGAAGCGTACGTAGCGTTGTCATTCTGGTCGCGAACGTGTACGTACATACTGGTCGATGTAGAGGCGCGCACGTGTCGTAGTAGAGGCGCGCACTTAGCATTTACACGTACGTACAGCGGCCAGGGTGCAAGAAAGAAAATACGGTCACGTATGTGTACATATGGGCGGGGTCTCGAACGCCTACTCGCGCATACGTACAGCCAGGGCTCGTGTACATGGATGGGTCGGAACGGAGAAACAGCGTCGTCGTCGTGTTCATGGGGAGGCAACGGAATGCATCGTGTTCATGGGGAGGCAACAGAATGTGTCGTGTTCATGGGGAGGCAACGGAATGCGTCGTGTTCATCGGGAGGGCTTGGATGGAATAGGCGATGGAAACGAGGCCTGGCGTACCGCAGAACGGAGGAAACGGCCTTGTGTTCGGCCGGCCACGTACGAAACAGGATCCTGTTCATCGGGAGGGGTCTGGCGTACCGCAAAACGGAGGAAACGGACCTCCTACGGTCAAAACGGGGGTCCTGTTGATCGGGAGGGGTGTGGCGTACCGCAAAACGGAGGAAACGGACTTGTGTTGGAGCGCTACGGTCGAAACGGGGGTCCTGTTTATCGGGAGGGGTGTGGCGTACCGCAGAATGGGGCTCCACGAGATACTGTTCATCTCCACCGTCGACCTCCTCCAGCCTCCACGGGCTCCTGTTCATCCAGCCTCCACGGGCTCCTATTCATCCAGCCTCCACCGCGCGCTACTCTACCGGCTACTGTTCAACCACCCCTCCACCGTCTACTATTCATCCAGCCCTCCATACCACGGGGTCATGTTCAACCACCCCTCCACCGTCTACTATTCATCCAGCCCTCCACACCACGGGTCCTGTTCAACCACCCCTCCACCGTCTACTGTTCATCCAGCCCTCCACACCACGGGGTCCTGTTCATCCACCCCTCCACGGGCACCCCTCCACCGTCTACTGTTTATCCAGCCCTCCACCACACCACGGGGTCCTGTTCATCCAGAGGCAACGCCACCGCTCATTGTTCATCCAAACCCCCCTGCAACGCTCACTGTTCATCCCATCGATCGGCTTCAGTTAGCAGTAGTAGCGAAGGAATCGCTCGATCGGGTTCAGTTAACAGCCATCGATCGATCGCTCGGGTTCAGTAACACGTAGCTTGCAGTGCAATCGCTCGGGTTCAGTTAGAGCCAACGCCTCGCACACACACGCGTACGTGTATGAGAGAAACGCGCATCGCTCGGCCCTCGACCTCCCACCGTAACCGGGAACTCCCCAAACCCCCCCCCCCCTCGCTTCTACCACGGTTTTTTCCGTCATGGACGGCCCAAAGAATGTCATGCAGCTGCGTCTCCGGCCCGCCCAGGACGAAAAGCCCATTTTCTGTCATGATTTTTTGTCATAGAAATAGGAGCCCACCACATCTATGATGATACCGGGTTTTGTCACAATTATCGTCATAGAAGTGTCATATGTATGATAGAAAAAAATTTCGTTCGGCCCAAAATGTCACGCATGTGTCTTTTTTGTAGTGATGGGGCTGACCTGTCTCATGGCTCGATATTTTTTCACTTTTGGTGGAGGGGTTTGATATGGTTTTCACCGAGTTTTCGATATTTATGATGTCTTTCTAACGTTAACCCTTCGAGAAAGAACAAAACTTGTTCTTTCCTTTGATATGCAGAAAAATATATTTTTGAAAGGAAACAAATCAAGATCCCATAAATTGAAGCCATTTGGAGCAACTTTCGTATTGGACAAAATTGCACCATTGCAGCCAAAGCACAAGACGGCGTCTTGCACGAGCATAGGCGCTCATATGAGTGATCATATTTTTACCATCTGTCGCCAACTCCACCCTATCAACAAGAACAACTTTTGTAAAGACGATCAAAGAGACACGTCCACTACCGCACCATCTAGCATAGAGGGAGAAGAGATCCGGAGAGGAATAAGTACCAGAGATCCATTCCTTCTCGTCATCCGATTCCATCCCCATTCACGGCAACATCACCATTGGGAGGGTTATTCCAAACATTAGGGTACAAAACTCTTATTGTATTCATCTTGAGATTTTGCCAATTCTATGTCATCATTCGTGGTTATAGTTTTATGATTTTTTTAAGTAAGTTGTTTATCTACGGAGCGTAATACGTGTTGTCCAATTGAAGGGCTCAGGCAACATGATTTGAAGACCTATGCAGGTACCACATGTTGTTTAGTGAATATGTGACCTGTAGGTGACAGGTAGAGATATCTATGAGAAGCCAAGACACTATGAGACAATGGTGATTCACACAACTAATGCATTGTTCCGGTCTCACGACCTTAACTGTGGAAGATGACCATGCAATGACAACATCGAAGCAGGACTATAGGGGAGAACGAGTCCGGCAAGGAGGAGTTCGACCACTCAAGGGTGACCTGCCTACCGAACAGTCAAACAATATCTAGAATCACGATACAAGATAATTGGTATTACGTCGCACCGGGACACTTGATGTACACCATGATCCGAAGTTTCTCTACGTCTAATCTCAGTATTGCAGGAATCCACTTTTAATATTAGTTTTTTTAATTTATGTTCTCTACCTTAAAGTCGTTATTATTCTCGTTGCAACGTACAATACTTTTTACTACCCTGGCATATTTGTTTGATGTGACAATAATACTATCTGTAGATTTTCAGATAGTTAGTTCACACGAGACTTATGACAACTTGTGTGTGATCGAAACACTAGTCATAATACTCTCCTCCGCTCTTCGTTGGGATGATAACTATTGAGATATTTACATGAAGGTGCTACACTACCTTGTGTGTCTTGCAGGTCCAAATTCAGTGTCGAAAAGGATGGCTTTGAGCAAAATAGATAGATTTGGTAAAACTTTTTGACTAAGATCCTTTCTAGCTAAATTTTTAATAGTGGCTCCATTTTATCAATTTCCACATCATTATGTGGATAAGAGAAACTATCATGGGAATATAAGAGAAGTAATGATGTTCTACCTAGAAAAAAATATGGTACTCCAACATGAGATGGTAAAAAATTATGCTCTTCCATCTGGAGTACAATATAAAACATACTGTAGTGAAAAATGCCAAAAAATGTAAATAATAGTTCATGGCGAAATTGACAAATTTGGACATGCATCAAACAAGCGCAAGCATACAAACAAAGTGCCATTTCTTCAGAAAATGGTAGACAAACCGCTGAGCGCAGGGGTGAGTGGGTCCATATCTCACCATTGACCGGTGACACGTGCAGGCGATCTTCTTCTTCGTCGTCGTCGTCGTCGTCTTCTTCTTCCTTTTTGTATCTTGTGCATGCGACGCAACGCAATGATGGTTTTTGAACTCCGGGCCGCTTTATCCTCCACGGCGTTCGACGTTGGCGTGTGCCGGTGACCGATCGGAATCTTAACGTGACCGGACCCTGTAGAAGCGAAGAAAACTGGCAGCCAGCTGCCGACCATGCACACATGCGCGGTACGAACTGTTGCGAGCGAAAAGGAGAGAAACGATGCCGTGTCGGACATCGACGACCAGCGATTGGTACTCACTGGTAGAAGAAACACGGCACGTACATACATACATGCACGGGCGCACCGGAGTACGACGGACGGAGGTGACCGGACGGTGTACGAGATCGTTGGGTAGATCAGCCTGCCTGCCTGCTGCGCGGCTAGCAAAAGGACGTAGCCTGCCGCCACTGGCCGGGCCCCTGTTCACTTCGCAAACTTTGGTGCGCTGCGGTCGTCATAATAATTTGGGGATCAGGGAAGTGTTTACGAATTACGACTGGCGTGTGTGCATGTTGGGTCCATCCATCAATCTGGAGCGTGCATGCGGCGTTGCAGGTACAAGACTCGCACCTCTCGGCCGCATTCATGCATGCTGCCCCGACCGTGATTTGCCAACACGGCTGCTGCGCAATTCCTCCTGCCGACAGGTTCGATCCATCAGCACACAAATTCCTGCCTACTGTACATGCGTCCGTGCGTGCATATATGCATACTATAATGCGCCCGCGCTTCCTGATGTGCAACTTTGACCATAAATTTAACCAACAAAACCAACTGCGGCAGTATAAAAAAATATATAATTGAAAATTTCTTTCGAATACGAATTCACTGATATAATTTTTGCTCCTGCCGCAATCGGTCTTGATAGTTAAATTTACGGTCAAAGTTGAAGTACGGGGATAGAGGAAGCACTACATTGTGGAATGGAGGGAGTACAATATTAGCCGAAATATTGGGTTTTACAGTATTATAAAATTGTCACATTTATTCTATTCATATCATTGTCTATATTTATCTATTTTGCATCAAATGTGGTGAAATCTGATTGGATATTTATCTATTCATATCATTTTCTATACTTATCTTTTAATTTGTTTAGCTCATCTCGAAAATCAACCTAACCAAGGCAGAGTGGGAACAAAAGGGAAACAAAAGATGTATATACGGATGTATATAGACATATTTTAAAGTGTAGATTCACTCAGTTTGCTCCACATGTAGTCTATGGTGGAATCTCTAAAAAGACTTATACTCCACCCGTTCCAAAATAGATGACCCAACTTTATACTAACTTTAATACAAAGTTGAGTCATCTATTTTGGAACGGAGGGAGTAGTATTTAGGAACTGAGGGAGTAGATGCCTACATACACTCAGCGCTATGAAACCCATGATTGATATCACACTACCAAAATTCACTGATTTTTAACCAAACTTGACCTGATTAATTTTTGGTTTCAAAATGATTTGAATTTGTGTTGAAATTTTGAGGTTATAAATGTTTTGGCACTGATCAGAATTTTCAAATTTTAGTACATGAAAAAAGTACACATCACCGAGATATGTGGCAGATTAATTTCTCCGATCTCCAAAGCGACAAAGCACCAAACGAGAAGTAGGGAGGGAGGCGACGGGAAGATGAAAAAAATTATTTGTTTCTCTAAAAACTCAACGGAGATGATGTACTCCCTTCGTTTTTATTTACTCTGCATATTAGAGTTGACTGAAATCAAACGTTATAAAGTTTGACCAAGTTTATAGAAAACAATATAGACATTTATCATAATAAATCTATACGATGTGAAAGTACATTTAATAATAAATCTAATGTTGTTGATTTGTTATTGTATATCTTAATATTTTTGTATATAAACTTGGTCAAAGTTTGTAAATCTTGACTTTGACCAAAGCTAATATGCGAACTAAATAAAAACGGAGGGAGTAGGGAGGGAGGCGGGGCCCGAGGGAAGGTGCACGCGGGTGGGGTGTTTCGGGGCTTGCTGGCGGTGGCAATGGCCACGGGTCGCAATGACACTGTTAATTCCCTCAAAAAAATTAGTGAGAAGTGCCTCCCCTAATATAAATATGCACTAGAAGAAAACACATGAAGAATGGGAAATTATTTTTGGGAAACTAAAGGAAATGCGCGATGGGCTAGATGGGTGTTAATTTCTCAAACCAATTTTTTGCCCGATATTTGACGGGCTATAGGAGGAAAATATAGGGATCCCGTCAACTTGAGAAGACTATCCCATTGTTCTAGGGATTCTGATGATAGGAATATTTCATCAATTTTCAGTCCAGCACTTGATCAATTCCCTTTAAATGATTATCCCATAGCGACTCGAGGGAAGCTGTTTTTAGGAACTAAAGAAAATGTGGTATGGGCTAAATGGGTGGTAGTTTCCCAAACCAAATATATGGTTGCTCCATATTTAACTTTTGGGGAAGACTATAGATGGCTTGAGAATCTGAAAATTGGTGACTTGAAAGGAGAACTGTACCGTAAATTCAATGGAGAGTTTTGTGCGTGCGCGCGTGAATCGCTGAATCGTGAGGGATTTGCGTGCATGCTAATCCGCGCCATAAAGTATTGCTTGCTTGCACAGCTAGAGTAGAGACGCAGTACTAGCTAGCTAGCTCATGTGTACAAGTGCTGGCCGGCCGGTACTATGAATGTGAAGGATCTGCATCACTGCATGCGATATTGCGGTGATCCCGGTGAATCTTTTTCAGATCACTACCAGCAGTCTGCCTAGCTAGCTATACAAGCTTGATGCTCCTCCATGGATGAGCTACGCCAGTAAATAAAAGAAGCGGAGGCGACATATGCAGTAAATAAGAGATGGCCAGGCAGACCGTAGGCTGAAAATTAGCGACAGGCTAGTGGTAATCAGGCATTGGCCGCAGCTGCTTGCCTGCGTTTTTCAGTGTAAAACCTCGGGAAGGAACGCACGTACTCCCTCGGTACGTATGCGTGCGCGCGCATGCGTGTGTGTGTTTCTTGGATCGCCATGATTGGCTTGCTGAACGTATTCACGGACTCCTAGCGGCCAGCGTTGGCGCAGCTGATTTTGATGGGTGCTTTCTGCGGCCTGTCCCTCGATCGGTCGCTTAAAATTCAATGCCGTTCTGTATCTTCGTGCGTCTGGGTATTAGCAATGGGAAAGAGTATCCTCGTCTGAGGGTGTGTTTGTTTTCAGGGATTTTTTTGTGTAGGGACTAAAAAAAATCCCTCTTAAAGACTTTTTTTATCAAACGGGAGGGACTTTTTAGAGACTAAACTAGGCATTTGGGACTAAATGAAGAAGACTTATTTTTTTGGGACTTTTCCAATAATGCCTCTCCATGCATTCAATGGCCCGTCGTCCCATGGTGTTGTTTGATTGTTATTTTTCTATATACTAGGGACAACATGGTCATTTAATAACCTCTAGGAAGGGACTAGGGATTTTTTAGTCTCTGGAAACAAACAAGAAAGGACTTTTTAGAAACTACAGACTTTTTAGTTGGGACTAGAAAAAATTCTAAGACTCATGAACCAAACAGGGCCTTAATCTATCCGTTTCAGAATGCAAGGCGTATGGATTGTGTCCTAAGTTCAAGCCTTCTAGGTTTGCCGAAATTTTTATGGATAAAATATCAATGTCTACATTATCGGATGATTAATTATAGTCTCATAACGCATTTCACGATAGATGTATAGCTACTAATTTGGAGTAACTTAGATGCAGATATTTTTCTACACGCATGGCCAAACTTGGAAAAGTTTTACTTATGACATAAACTTATAGCCCTTATATGTAGAATGGAAGGTACATAGTGTTGGGGCTGGAAAGCAACAATGCGCTGCATAAATTCACCGACACGGTAAATATGCACACTACACAGCCCCTTTCACTTGTAATGAACTTTGAGGACAACTTCAACCAATAAGTAAGCAGTGGAATAATATAAACAACATGCACATGTGACATAGGATTTAACGTGGAAAAACCTCCTCAACTTGAGAAGTAAAAAACCACGGCTGTGGACCGACCGGTCCACGCAACTTCACTATGAGAATGATGAGTACAAAGTCTGCTCTAGAACCTCTAGAGAGATTTATAACACACTCTCCACGTTGCCAACCGGCAACAGTAACAACAGCCACAAAAGGCAAGATTTCAGCAAAGCAGAGTTTACACAGATTCTATACCCTTCAGTATTTTGTAAATCGCTCTTAAACCGCTGAACCAAACAACACCAAATTTGGCAGACAAGTAGACACATGAGTTCTTGATATCCCCTCCAAATTTCAGCTCAATCGGACATCATTTGCCTAACCAAACTGTTCGTCTCCCAAAACTACTCTGTTATGAAACTGCAGCCGTCAGAGCTGGCAAAAACAATCTCAAATCTGATGCTCCATTGACCCAATCCTCAAACCAGCTAATCAGATTGAAGTACTCAAAGTAAGGAACGAGCTCACCAAGTTTGGGATCGATCCAAATACGTTTGAGCCTCCAATCACCAGCTTGAACACTGTCTAGTCAGATGCAGCAAATCTGGACAGAGCCTCTGCTTCTTCTTCTTCCTCTCTCTCAGGTTGTGTTTTCTCTTGTGTGCTCTCACTCTCACTCTCACATGAATGGCATCCACCACCAGCAGGGGTGGAGTGGCTAGGGTTTTCTCCTTTCTTCACTTCACTTGGAAGCACTCTCAACCGTTGGATGCAGCAAGGATCAACGGCTGACATGTGTTGGACTTATGGGCTGATGTTGAGCTGCCAACACACCTCCATTTGGAGGGACTTAGCCCAACAAACTCCCCCTCCCGACTCATGGAGGGTCTCACTGCCTTCCGGCAGCCATGCCAGCGAGCCGGCGGCGTACTTCAAGTTTCATCCTTGTCACCACTTTAGTCAACATATCAGCCTCATTGTCATCGGTTTGAACCTTCTCAAGTTGCATTTTCTTGAAATACAACACATCTCGAATCCAATGATAGCGGACATCTATATGCTTAGACCTTGAATGAAAGCTTGCATTCTTACTTAAGTGGATAGCACTTTGGTTGTCACAAAATAACACATATTTTTCTTGCTTAAAACCAAGCGCACAAGCCAACCGTTTCAGCCACAATAGCTCTTTGCTCGCCTCTGTTACTGCAATGAATTTAGCTTCAGTTGTACTCAGTGCCACACACTTTTGCAGCCTGCTTTGCCATGACACCGCTCCCCCTGCATAGGTAACCAAGTAACCTTAAGTAGACTTCCTTTTGTCAACATCTCCAGCCATGTCAGAATTTGAAAAGACAACCAGCTTGGCTTCACCACCACCAAAGCAAAGTTTCAGATTTCTGCTGCCCCGGAGATATCTCAAAATCCACTTCATGGCTTCCTAATGAGGTCGTCCTGGATTGGACATAAATCTGCTCACAATACTAACCGCATGAGCAATGCCAGGCCTTGTACATACCATAGCATACATCAAACTTTCAACCGCTGAAGCATAAGGAACATGATGCATTTCCTTTTTCTTCTCATCAGTGGTAGGACATTGCTTTCTGCTCAACTTGAAATGGGCTGCTAGTGGACAACTCACAACTTTAGCATTTTCCATCCTGAACTTCTGAAGTACCTTCTCAATATACTTCTCTTGAGACAAGTACAACTTGTTGCAATTTCTGTCTCGCTCAATTCTCATCCCGAGAATGTTCTTTGCTGGACCTAAGTCTTTCATAGCAAAACATTTGCTCAACTCCTTCTTCAACTTAGCAATCCTAGAGACATTCTTGCCAACAATCAGGATATCATCAACATGGAGCAATAATATGATGAAATCATCACATGAGAACCTCTGAATAAACACACAATGGTCTAAGCTACACTTCTTGTAGCCTTGCTCCCCCATGACAGTTTCAAACTTCATGTACCATTGTCTTGGTGCTTGTTTCAGGCCATAGAGACTTTTCTTTGCACACATAGTCTTCTTTGCCTTTCATAAGAAACCCCTTAGGTTGCTCCATGTATATTTTTTCCTCCAACTCACCATGAAGGAATGCAGTCTTCACGTCAATTTGCTCAACCTCCAAGTTGAGACTTGCTACCATGCCAAGGATTACTCTTATGGATGTCATCTTCACCACCGGAGAAAAGATCTCATCATAGTCAATGCCTTTTCTCTGGTCGAATCCTTTTAGAACTAGCCTGGCCTTGTACCTTGGATGTGATGTGTGCTCTTCTTGCTTGATTCTGTAGACCCACTTGTTCTTCAAAATTTTCTTGCCCTTGGGCAACTTCACCAACTCATAAGTATGATTCCTATGTAAGGAATCCATCTCTTCTTGCATAGCATTTTTTCACTCATTCTTGTGCTCATCTTCCATTGCATCTGCAAAGCATTCAAGTTCTAAACCGTCAGATAATAAAACCACGTATTGATCTGAGGTATACCTGCTGGAAGGAATTCGACCCCTGTTAGATCTTCTGAGTGGAGCAGCTGGTGGACTTTCTGGTGCTGGTGCTTTTTGCTGATCCGGATCATCAACTTCAGCATCATACTCTTGTTGTTGCTGCTGGGGAGCATCTTCTTCACCTGCACCATCATGTACATCATCTTGTACATCTTCTGCATTTGCTTCAACTTGCACGGGAGCTGGAGCTGCAGGAATTGGGTCAGAATCAATCATGTCTTGCTGCTGCTGAGGAGGAACCTGCCCCTTTATCTTCACAATATCCTCAATTGTTTGGTCTTCAACAAACACAACATCACGGCTTCTCACAACTTTCCTTGCTATAGGGTCAAGCAGCTTGTAGCCAAACTCATCACCACCATAGCCAAGAAAGATACACTGCCGTGTCTTCGAATCAAGCTTTGACCTTTCATCTTGAGGAATATGAACAAAGGCCTTGCACCCAAAAATCTTCAGGTGGTCATATGAGACATCCTTGTCACACCAGACCCTGTCAGGAATATCTCCCTACAAAAGATAACTTGGTGAGAGATTAATAAGATAAACTGCAGTCATCAAAGCCTCACCCCAAAAGTGTTTGCGTAGCTTTGCACTTAACAACAAGCATCTAACTCTCTCCACAATTGTCCTGTTCATCCTCTCAGCAAGACCATTCAGCTGTGGTGTCTTCGAGGGAGTAAATTGATGCCTAATACCTTGCTGCTTGCAATATGCATCAAATGGCCCAATATACCCTCCTCCATTATCAGTGCGAATGCACTTGATCTTCTTCTCAGTTTCTCTCTCAACCGAGGCTTGGAATTGCTTGAATACACCTAGTACTTGATCTTTGGTCCTCAAAGTGAAGGCCCAAACTTTCCTGGAAAAGTCATCAATAAAAGTCACAAAGTACTTAGCACCACCAAGAGATCTTATCGACATTTTGCAAACATCGGAATGTATCAAGTCCAGCTTCTCGGGCTTCTTGTGAGGAGGTAGAGTCTTGAAGGCAACTCGGTGTTGCTTCCCTGCTAGACAATCTGAACATTTCTTGATGTGAACTCCTTTCACACCCTTCAACAATTTTTTCTTCACTAGCACTTTCATCCCCTTCTCACTCATGTGGCCAAGTCTCTTGTGCCATAGAGCACAATGATCATCCTTCTCTAGTGCATTAACAGAAGCACTAAAGAGCTTAGCATGAACATGATACAACACTGAGACCATTTTACCTCTTGCAACAATCATGTTACCTTTGGTGAGCTTGTACTTCCCTTTTCCAAAACTGCTCAAGTAATCATCTCCATCAAGCAAACCAACTGAAATAATATTGAGACGAAGTGCCTCAACATGTCTCACAGATTTGAGGACTAACCTTGTACCATTTGCGGTCTCCAAATGCACATCTCCTTTTCCAATGATGGTTGCTCTATCATTGTTCCCCATCTTCACAACACCAAAATCACCTGATATACAGTTAGTGAAGAGCTCTCTGCGAGATGTAGCATGAATGGTAGCACCGCTGTCCGGTATCCAAATCACCTCGTCACCATCCACAAGGTTGACGGTTTCATCAGAAACAACAGTGATCTTCTCCTCAATAGTGAAACCAAATCTGCCCTCATTTTCTTCATGCATAACAAGCATGATGTCCTCTTCTACTGCAGTAACTCGATTGCCCTCTATGTCACTATCACTGTCAACTTGCTTCTGATCTTGCTTCTTCTTTTTCTTTTTGTCTTTCTTCCACTTGTCACATTGCCACTTAATGTGGCCCTTCTGATGGCAGTGATGACACTCATAATCAGCATACTTACTTTTTGATTTGCTCCTATCTCTTTCTGCCCCTTTACGTGGACCTCTACTCTTACTTCTCCCCCTGGACTGAGTGACCAGCACATCTGAATGTGAGGAAGAACTAGTTTCAGCCAACTTTCTGTTGGAAATATGCCCTAGAGGCAATAATAAATTGATTATTATTATATTTCCTTGTTCATGATAATCGTTTATTATCCATGCTAGAATTGTATTGATAGGAAACTCAAATACATGTGTGGATACATAGACAACACCATGTCCCTAGTAAGCCTCTAGTTGACTAGCTCGTTGATCAATAGATGGTTACGGTTTCCTGACCATGGACATTGGATGTCATTGATAACGGGATCACATCATTAGGAGAATGATGTGATGGACAAAGACCCAATCCTAAGCCTAGCACAAGATCATGTAGTTCGTATGCTAAAGCTTTTCTAATGTCAAGTATCATTTCCTTAGACCATGAGATTGTGCAACTCCCGGATACCGTAGGAGTGCTTTGGGTGTGCCAAACGTCACAACGTAACTGGGTGGCTATAAAGGTACACTACAGGTATCTCCGAATGTGTCTTTGGGTTGGCACGAATCGAGACTGGAATTTGTCACTCCGTGTAAACGAAGAGGTATCTCTGGGCCCACTCGGTAGGACATCATCATAATGTGCACAATGTGATCAAGGAGTTTATCACGGGATGATGTGTTATGGAACGAGTAAAGAGACTTGCCGGTAACGAGATTGAATAAGGTATCGGGATACCGACGATCGAATCTCGGGCAAGTATCGTACCGCTAGACAAAGGGAATTGTATACGGGATTGATTAAGTCCTTGACATCGTGGTTCATCCAATGAGATCATCGTGGAACATGTGGGAGCCAACATGGGTATCCAGATCCCGCTGTTGGTTATTGACCGGAGAACGTCTCGGTCATGTCTGCATGTCTCCCAAACCCGTAGGGTCTACACACTTAAGGTTCGATGATGCTAGGGTTATAAAGGAAGTTTGTATGTGGTTACCGAATGTTGTTCGGAGTCCCGGATGAGATCCCGGACGTCACGAGGAGTTCCGGAATGGTCCGGAGGTAAAGATTTATATATGGGAAGTCCTGTTTTGGTCACTGGAAAAGTTTCGGGGTTTATCGGTAACGTACCGGGACCACCGGGAGGGTCCCGGGGGTCCACCAAGTGGGGCCACCAGTCCCGGAGGCTTGCGTGGGCCAAGAGTAGTGAGGGACCAGCTCCTGAGTGGGCTGGTGCGCCTCCCACAAGGCCCAAGGCGCAGCAAAGGAGGAGAAGGGGAAACCCTAGGCTTAGATGGGCCCTAAGGCCCACCCTAGGGGGCGCCCCCCCTCTCCCCCTCTTGGCCGCCACCCCAAGACCCATCTAGGGCTGCCGCCCCTCTAGGGGTGGGAACCCTAGAGGGGGCGCACCCTCCTCCCCTTCCCCTATATATATGAGGCCTAGGGGCTGCCCAATACACGCGATTCGATCTCTCTCGTTGGTGCAGCCCTCCCTCTCTTTCTCCTCATATCCCGTGGTGCTTGGCGAAGCCCTGCAGGATTGCCACACTCCTCCACCACCACCACGCCGTTGTGCTGCTGCTGGATGGAGTCTTCCTCAACCTTTCCCTCTCTCCTTGCTGGATCAAGGCGTGGGAGACATCGTCGGGCTGTACGTGTGTTGAACGCGGAGGTGCCGTCCGTTCGGCACTAGGATCATCGGTGATTTGGATCACGACGAGTACGACTCCATCAACCCTGTTCTCTTGAAAGCTTCCGCTTAGCGATCTACAAGGGTATGTAGATGCACTCTCCTTCCCCTCGTTGCTAGTTTCTCCATAGATAGATCTTGGTGACACGTAGGAAAATTTTGAATTTATGCTACGTTCCCCAACACTTTCTGGACTCTTCATTTAGTATCCTGGTTTTCACAAGATTCCAAGTGACAACTCCATTAGGTGCTGAATTGCAAACCGTGACCTTAAAGGTCTCCTAGCTGTCCGGTAATGAGCCTAGTAGCAGCAAAGCTCTCACTTCATCTTCAAATATTATTCCCATTGAAGAAAGCTGATTTATAATGCCTTGGAATGTATTCACATGATCTGCAATTAGAGTGCCCTCTTTGTACCTCAAGCACATCAATTGTTTGATCAAGAACATCTTGTTTGTACCTTCTTTTCGGGCAAACAACTCTTCCAATTTCTGCCATAAGGTGCGTGCATGTGTCTCATCAATGATATGGTTCAAAACATTGTCATCGACCCATTACCGAATGAACCCACAAGCTTGGCGATGAAGTACCTTCCACTGACCTTCCTCAATGCCCTCCGACATCTCAGTGGAGAACACTAGATTCCAGTATTCTTTCACATACAACAAGTCCTCCATCTTGCCCTTCCATGCTTGATAATTTGTACCATTCAAAGATATCATCCTGTTGGTATTCACTTCCATCTTTCACCACAAGAAACTCAGCAATTTGCACAAGCAAACCAAGGCTCTGATGCCACTTTGTTGGGGCTGGAAAGCAACAATGCGCTGCACAAATTCACCGACACGGCAAATATGCACAGTACACAACCCCCTCCACTTGTGATGAACTGTGAGGATAGCTTCAACCAACAAGTAAGCAGCGGAATAATACAAACAACATGCACATGTGACGGATTTAACGTGGAAAAACCTTCTCAACTTGAGGAGTAAAAAACCACGGCTGTGGACCGACCGGTCCACGCAACTTCACTATGAGAATGATGAGTACAAAGTATGCTCTAGAACCTTTAGAGAGATTTACAACACACTCTCCACGTTGCAAACCAGCAACAGCAACAACAACCACAAGAGGCAAGATTTCAGCAAAGCAGAGTTTACACAGCTTCTGTACCCTTCAGTGTTTTGCAAACTGCTCTTGAACCGCTGAACCAAACAACACCAAATTTGGCAGACAAGTAGACACATGAGTTCTTGACATCCCCTCCGAATTTCAGCTCAATCGGACATCATTTGCCTACCCAAACTGTTCGTCTCCCAAAACTACTCTGTTCTGAAACTGCAGCAGTCAGAGCTGGCAAAAACACTCTCAAATCTGATGCTCCACTGACCCAATCCTCAAACCAGCTAATCAGATCGAAGTGCTCAAAGTAAGGAACGAGCTCACCAAGTTTGGGATCGATCCAAGCACGTTTGAGCCTCCAATCACCAGCTTGAACACTGTCTAGTCAAATGCAGCAAATCTGGACAGAGCCTCTGCTTCTTATTCCTCTCTCTCAGGTTGTGTTTTCTCTTGTGTGCTCTCACTCTCACTCTCACACGAATGGCAGCCACCACCAGCAGGGGTGGAGTGGCTAGGGTTTTCTCCTTGCTTCACTTCACTTGGAAGCACTCTCAACCGTTGGATGCAGCGAGGATCAACGGCTGACATGTGTTGGACTTATGGGCTGATGTTGGGCTGCCAACACACCTCCATGTGGAGGGACTTAGCCCAACACATAGATCAAACTTGCATTCAAATTTGACGCCTCTTAATTATTTGGTTTTATATTCATTACATATCTCGGGTGGGAACATTCAATTACATCATATTTTAAGTCACATTACCACTACTGGAATCAGCTAGTTTGCCATCAGCCAGTTCTTTGCCGTCTGCTAGCGGACGGCAAAGATTCTTTGCCGTCGGCTAGCGGACGGCAAAGAGGGAGGGGCCCCACTGATGAGCTGCAAAAAAAAACCTGACGGGCCCCCCTCTTTGCCGTCCTCTAGCGGACGGCAAAGAGCAAGGAGGCGGACGGCAAAGGTTGGCGGACGGCAAAGAGGGAGGCCCCATGTAACGTTAACGGGGCCGCGCCCCACACCCTCCTCTCTCTCTCCCACCTCCACCGCCCCGTCGCACCACGCCCCGCCGCCGCCCCAGCGCCCCCCGCCGCCGCCCCGGCGCCCCCCCGCCCCGCCGCCGCCCCGGCGCCCCCCCCGCCGCCGCCCCCCCCCCGCCCCCCGCCCCAGGCCGCCCCGCCCCGCTCCTCCGTCGCCCCAGGCCGCACCGCCCCCTCCTCCACCCTGCAGGTGAGCCTCTTCTTCCTTTTTTTTTTTTCCTTTTTTCTGTTTTTTTAGTTTTAGGTTTATGTTTAGTTTAGATTTAGTTTTAGTTTTAGGATTAGTTTTAGGTTTATAGGTTTAGTTTTAGTTTAGTTTTAGGTTTAGATTTAGTTTTTTTCTTTTTCTGTTTTTTTAGTTTTAGTTTTAGGTTTAGTTTAGTTTTAGGAAAGAAGAAAAAGAGAAAAAGAGGAGATCAGGAGAAGAAGAAGAAGAGGAGGAGGAGAAGAAAAAAGAGAAGAAGAAGAAGAAAAAAGAGGAGAGGAGGAGAAGAAGAAGAGGAAAAAGGAAAGGAGGAAGAAGAAGAAGAAAAAAGAGGAGAGGAGGAGAAGAAGAAGAGGAAAAAGGAAAGGAGAAGAAGAAGAAGAGGAAAAGAAAGAGAAAGAAGAAGAAAAAAGGAAGAAGAAAGAAGAAGAGGAAAAGAAAGGAGGAAGAAGAAGAAAAGAAGAAAAAAACCCGACCCGACACGGTACCCTGACCCCGACCCGGCACCCTGACACGACACCCCGACCCCGAGACCCCGACCCCGACACCCCGACTCCGACCCCGACCCCGACCCCGACCCCGACACCCCGACCCCGACCCCGACCCCGACACCCCGAACCTGACCCGACACCCCGACCCCCCGAGCCTGACCCGACACCCCGACCCCGAGCCTGACCCGACACCCTGACCCCGACACCACACCCCGACCCCGAAACAACACCCCGACACCGACACGCACTACCCCGACATCGACACGACACCCCCGACCCCCACCCCGAAACAGCACCCCGACCCCGACCACGGCACCCCGACACCGACAGGACACCCCGACCACCGACACCTCCCGAAAAGGTGTTCTTTGGCCTTCCAGAGGCCGACGGGGTCATATATTTGTGAATTATTAGTTAGGTCATATATTTTTCGATTTTGTTATGAAAAACATCATATATAATTGTGTTGATCGTGTAGTTTTAAATGTGCAGTTGTTTCATCGCTGCGAGGTTTGGTGTTCGACGACCTCGCCGTGCGTTTGACGAGCTCTGCCCCTTCGTTCGTTGAGATATAATGACAGGTATTACATTTTTTATGTGTACTTGATGATACACTTAAGTGATACACATATTATTATTCATGTCGGTCTTTTTTTATGTTGTACTAATTTCGTTTACTGTTTGTCATGGCAGGTGTTGAAAGATGGTGGGCGCTGGTCGGGAGCGTGGTCTGAGGTCTTCCATTCCAGACGCACCTCTCCGCCGAGCGTTGCTGGACAGTATGGCCACACCGCCGGGCCCTTCTTCGTCGACCGCGGTGCCCAGCAGGGACGACTCGAGGTAGGAAGAGAGGAGGTGGGGCACGTGGTCGTGGGAGAGGAGGTAGGGCTACGGCGCCTTCCTCGCCGCCACCCCCGCTGTTTCACCCGAGCACGTGACTGCTAGGGTGGACTCGTCCGAGGAGGAGGCTACACGGACTCCGGTCCACGAGCCTCCGGTCCACGGGTCTTGGGCCCACGAGCCTCGGGTCGACTGGCCTTCGGCCCACGAGAGTTCGGCCCACGTGACCCCGGAGGAGCACACGTCCGGATGGGGTACCTGGCCGGATCAGCCCGAGGAGCCGAGTGGCCATGCTGATGATGGGGAGCCGACTGATCTTGAGGAGGAGGGGGGCACCGTCTACCAGCGTGGTGCTACACGGCTCCCGTCCGTGCCGGTGACCCGCGAGCAGAGGTGGTTGATTTTCCCTGATGGGGAGAGGTACGTAAGTGCATTTAATATTTTTGTACCTTGTGCATTCACGTTTTTTCAAATAACTAATGCGTTGGCCTTGTCATGCTGCAGGGGTTGGGACCACCATCATAGTGTCCGCCGGCCCAACTCCGTCCTTGGAGTTCTTTGCCGGCAAAACTTCCCGGGGTTTGTCACGTTGCCTGGTGAGGGTCGGCTTCCAGAGCTTGGATTGAGCTGGGAGCACTACGTGGCTGCCCCGGCCCCGCCGGATGAGATTATCGACGGTGTCGTGTGCGACACGAGGGCAGACATGGTGATCAGAAAGTTCTGGGTAATTTCTCCTTTACACATTTAAAAATCTTCAACTAGCTAGTTATTAATTGTACTAATCAATATTGTCTCATTTGATTGCAGACATTCTACAGGTGTGAGGAGGGATACGAGGAGGACGCGGCACATGTTATCGAGAACGTCTGCAAGCGCCTACTCCAGAACTTACGGCACGAGGCTCGGGTGCAGGCTGTTCGAGACTACTACGCCTTGCGTGGTATCAAGAAGACCAAGCCGGCGTGCCGCGATAAGTTCCTGAGTAAGGAGCAGTACATGAAGGTAATTCTTAAGGCCTTCTCTACTTAAGTTCCTTCATTTAGTAATTCTTAGCCGTAGCGCTCAAGTTTCTATTTGCTAACTTAGGCGCCTCCGAGATGGTGTGCGGATCGGATGGATTGTTGGGAGGTGTTGGTCGATGAGTGGTGCTCACAATGGCTAGCCCTCCACAACGAGGCCAAGGACAAAACGTGCCCAAATGGAAGGTGTGCCACACCATCAAGGCAGCTCCAACTTATATCAGTTCGGGCGCAACTGGGTATGTGGTTTGCTTCATGATTCATGCAATTCATTCATCATGCTAGCTTGAGCCCTTTAATTACTAATTTTCATTGTTTCTCTCTTTCAGGCACGCTACAATAAGGCGGATAAGGTGCCAGAGGTGTACGACCTGTATGCCATGGCCCACACTGCCTCTTTCAAGAAAGTCAAGGCTTTCTCTCAGTCTGACCTCGATGATGCAAACAACTTCACCAACATCTCCTCCCACAACAAGCTCATGAGATATAGAGATGAGGGGAAGGCGAGGAAAGGGGAGGACTTTAACCCGAGCCAGGGTCCCATTGATCCAGAGCTGTTGATGATATCTGGTGGCGGGAGGTCCCATGGCTCCATAGCCATTGGAGATGGACTTATCCGTTGTCCTAGCACTCTCCCGGAGATCAAGGCGCGCCAGTCGAGCTCCGCTCCTGAGATAAGGCCTCGTGAACGGCCAGTGCAACTCGCCATCAAGGTTAGTGATACGTACTCAGTTATCTTTCTCCATTACATTCTGTGCGCTTCCATCAATGATTACAAATGGTCATGTGAGTGGTGTTGCAGGCTGCTATACAGAGTGAGAGAGATAGAACGGAGAAACTTCTGGCGGAGGCGGCGGAGAGGCAGCGGGAGTTGGAGGAGAGGACGACAAAGATGATGGAGGAGGAGAGGGCACGGAATGACATGCAGGCAAGGGCCATGTACGAGCTCCTTGTGGTAAGTTTGTTCTGCAGATTAGCCAAAACATTCATGTAGTGTTTGTCTCATTACTAACTAGTATGACTGAGTCGTCAAAACCAAATGTGCAGTCTGTGTGCGAGAAGACAGGTCAGACCGCTCCGCCGATGCCAGTGATTGCTCCTGGGACCACGGTGAGTTTTATTGAATGGACATTACTTGCTAGTCTTAACATTTGAGTGTCATCATGCTAACAAGACATTGGAAATGATCTTTGGTGCAGCGTAACTCCAGACAAGCATCGCACGATCCTTCTCCAGCTACCGATACGAGCCACCCCGCTCCTACACCTCCTACATCTTGGTAAGTTTATCTAGTGTTTTGCTTAACACATGCATAAAGACCTAGACTTAGCTTTATTTCCTCCAATGCTTACCATAATGACCTAGACTTAGCTTCTTCACCTCCAAAATGACTTAATAAGCTTACTGACCTCCAAAACCATCCATTTTACCTAAGTTAGCTCTAAAACGATCTGTACTTAGCTTACTTATGTCAAAAATTGCATAATTAGCTTATTTAGCTTATAGACGATCCATTTTACCTAAGTTAGCTCTAAAATGACCCATTTTACCTAGGTTAGCTTATAAATGATCCAGTTCATCCAAGTTAGCTCAAAAATGACCCATTTTACCTAGATTAGCTCCTAAATGATCCATTTTACCAACGTTAGCTTTAAAATGACCCATTTCACCTAGGTTAACTCCAAAATGACCAATCTTACCTAGGTTATCTCATAAACGATCCATTTCAACTAATTTAGCTCATAAACGATCCATTTCACCTAGGTTACCTAAAAATGATCCATTTCACCTAAATTAGCTCTTAAATGATCCATTTCACCTAAGTTAGCTCAAAAAGATCCATTTCAACTAAATTAGCTCATAAATGATCCATTTCACCTAAGTTAGCTCAAAAACGATCCATTTCAACTAAGTTAGCTCATAAATGATCCATTTCACCTAAGTTAGCTAAAAAACGATCCATTTCACCTTAGTTACCTCAAAAATGATCCATTTCACCTTAGCTAGCTCATAAACGACCCATTTCAACTAAGTTAGCTCATAAATGATCCATTTCACCTTAGCTAGCTCATAAACGACCCATTTCAACTTAGTTAGCTCATATATGATCCATTTCACGTAAGTTAGCTCATAAATGACATACTCTTCTTGTTCTAGTCTTCTTCTTGTTCTACTCTTCTTGTTCTAGTCTTCTTCTTGTTCTACTCTTCTTCTTGTTCTACTCTTCTTGTTCTAACTTTCTTATTTTTCATTTTGTAGAGTTCATTCACTTGACGAAAGCTTGCATAGATGGAGTGCTCCTTATCCCTTTCTCTGTTTCTTTTTGTATCGTTGAACTATGCATGTATCGTTGGATGAAACTATTGTAATATATATGGTTGGATGCCTCTATGTTGAACTTGTTATGTATGATGGAACTATGATGAAGTTATGTGTTGGATGCATGTAATATATATGGTTGGATATCTTATATGTTTGCTCTGTAATGGCCTTTTGAAATATATCTATATATGTCATCTATATTTGTGATGAAAATTGTTGGATTTAATAAAAAACAGATAAAAGAGCCAATATGCAGGCTCTTTGCCGTCTGCCACCGACGGCAACGAGCTCTTTGCCGTCTGCCGCGGACGGCAAAGAAGACACGTGGCATCCAGCTGTGCTTCCTGGGAGCTGACCCATTTGGCCAGTTTGCCTACAGTAGCAGACGGCAAAGACTTTGCCATCAGTGGCAGACGGCAAAGAACATGCCATGTAGTGACGTGTAGATGACATCACACGGCGGACGGCAAAGACACTAGAAAGTTTGCCGTCAGCGGCGGACGGCAAAGGCCTGCCGTTAGCCACTTAACGGACTGACAGTGCAATTATTGCCGTCCGCCTTCTTTGCCGTCTGCCGAGCTCTCTTTGCCGTCTGCGGCGGACGGCAAAGACTTTGCCATCAGTAGCAGACGGCAAAGTAGCTGTTTACCGAAGCCTACATTGCCGGAGCCTTTTGCCGTCCGCGGCTGACGGCAAAGGCCTTTGCCGTCCGCCGTTCATGCCTTTGCCGTCCGCCGTGGCGGACGGCAAAGTAGCTGATTCCTGTAGTGTACCACCAAAAGATAAACCCCCCAAAATAACCACTGCTTGTAAGAACTTTTTATATTTTGTTGAGCGATTAATGATATGCGAGTAGTAAGCCCGGTAGAAAATGAAAATATCCAAAATTATACTTGAGTTACATCTACTGTTTTCTGAGAGAGTCTTCAACCATAAATGACATCCGATTTACTATGTGGTCAAACATACTTGCTGCACTATGCTACTATCAGTTTGTATTCTACTCCCTCCATTCACAATTATAAGACATTTTCGGTATTTTATCATGGACTACATACAAACAAAAATGAGTGAAATAGGACACTAAAATGCGTCTATATACATCCGAATGAAAAAACATTGGAACATCTTATAATTGTGACGGAAGGAGTAGTATATACATGGTTTGGTGCGTAGAATTCCTTATATGGACATGGGCATGGGCAGCCCAACCCGAAAAATCCAGAGTGGGCCAAGCTCGGGCCTTGGTCTGCAGACCAAAAGATGATTCGAGCAGGGCTTCTATTTTCCTGGTTTGGGGGGGGGGGGGGCGTGCTTTTAGTTAAGTACTAGAACAAGCATTTGTGTCGGGCTTTTAGGGTTCAGGCTTGTTTTGAGCCAACTCTAGCATGAGAAAAGAACATTTTTTGGGCTGGGCTTCGGTTGAAGCCCCTCCCCAAAACTGGCCCGACACGACAAACAATCAGTTTTAATGCCATATATCAGTGTTAGAGAGATTTAAAATTCAAGACCCAACCAAAACAATATTTAATAAAAGTATTGCAATCCACGTCGATCCCAAATCAAAAGGCTAATAGAGCCTAACTTTACTGGTTGGTGTGTTAAAGTATACCACCTGGCCATCTCCATTAGTTTAAACAATTCGGTGGACTATTTACCACTCATATTTTGAGTTGAAGTTTGGTCACCAATCAACTAATATGAGTTATACATACAAAAATTTGTATCATCATGTTCCCATTTTCCCCTAAAAATTCATGTTTCCTTTTTAAATATATTTAAATTGTATGAATCATTACTCATATTTATCCTGATTAAATCCATGGTCAAAGTTAGATTCAAAATACATGGGGTCCTATATACCGGACTAAACAAACAAAGGAATATTAACTAAGCATATTCTACATAATTAATTAGGGTTTATGTTTTTAGGGATTAGGTTTTTGCGGGTTTAGGTTTAGTATATGTAACTAAATATTGCATATTTTTAATGTTTCTCCATACATGCAAATGTGATAGATCCAACTAGGATCAGAAATAAACAGAGATCAAGTTATCCTTTTTTATAAAAAATATAATAATAATTTTGTATTAGTACAATTAAGGATAAAATTAATTTTTGTACAATTGAAAAAAAGGTTATGCCTTAAGTATGTTAGTACTTACATTATTATTTAATAAAACACAAGGTAAACAAAATAGAATAAGAAGCACACATGTAATTATCTCTAATTGTTAATCTGTTAAGCCTAATTTTATGTATAACTTTTTATGACAATCGGTAAGAGCTACTGGGAAAAACCGAATGCCAAACAAAACATGAAGCATTAGTAAAGTGGAGGTTTGTTAAATTGTGATTGCTACAAACATCATTTTTGATAAACATAATTTGAAAATATGTACTTGTAAATAGCTTTTATTTATATCAAACTTTTATACTTGTAGAGTTTATTTTACAATAAATATAATTATCAAATTACTTATAATTAATAAACTATATATCATTTTTATCAATAAATGTAAATTGTATTATGTAACAAAACTTAGTTAGTCTTTTATTCCTTTTCAATACTCCACCTTTAAATATTTTTTCCATATAATCTTTGTGTATGTGAGGAAAATAAAGCATGATAAAATCTCATACCTCCACGGTTAATTTATGATGTATACATGTGAGAATGTGTTTACCTGTATCAAATATTCAAAAAAAATCTCCATATAGTTCTTTAAATTATACTAAGTTCTAACAAATATCTTGATAGCCGATTCTAGCATATGATTACATACAAGCAAAAGAAAATTCTAGAGTATATGATCCAAGTTTGGGGGTTTGGTAGAGCTAACTTTTCTGCACTCTGAGTGGAGTAGTACAGGTACGGAGAGTACTACTAACTAACCTCTTTAGCCAGAGTTAACCAACTGATTCTACCCAGATCTATATATGGAAGCTGCTGTCAACCTCTCCGAGTCCCTTTCAGCTTTTGCAGTGGCCGTTTTGCCTGGCCCCGGCCATGGAGCAGCGACCCACTCCTCTCCCTATCATACAAAACGAGAAGCACTCGATGGCTTCCACTGGAGTCACACAAGCCCTTGCAGGCCCCCAAACATTCAATGCAGGCAGAAGAGAGGGCTGTGTGTGTGAGAGAGAGAAGGGAACAGGGCCTTCAACAGGAAGGGCCTATGTATTTCAGGGACAGATAGGCACAGGTGTAGAAAGGGGAAGAGAGAGAGAGAGAGAGAGAAAGAGAGGAGCTCCTCTAGGGTAATCATGCTCCTGCTTTGCTCAGATCCCTAGCTAAAGATAGAGAGAGGGAGGGAGAGGAGATCAGGGTTGCATCACTGAGAAGATATATATCACAGGGTAGGCAGCCAGGGCTGCACGTACATGTTCACGGCTACTCTACGTAGCTGTGTGGAATGAAGCGGCCCCTCCTGCATGCGCGGTGCGCGTGGCTTTACTCTACGGAGGAGGAGGAGGAGGAGTACAGGTAGTACATGCTTGGCATGGACACAAAATGTTGTATACTGGTCGCACTGCTGCTGCTGCTGCTGCTGTGCGTACTAGCAGTACGTGCAAAAGGCTATCATGGCTGGCTATGAGACGGATCTCATTCTTTGGATCTGAGTCTAGCTGCGTGCTTCTCTTGACAGACTCGCTGGTTCTTGCCGATTCCGTGGCGATCCTGCATGCCAAAGTTATGTGACTGCTGACCGATCGATCGATCACATGGCTTCCGTCCGAGTTAATATGTAGTGTGACCCAACTGATTGTCAGACAGGCATTGCTAGAGCCTACCAGGGTTCATGCGTGGAGTACTGTGCGAGTCACTGTGATGGGGGCGGCGCGCATGCTTTTGCTAGTGCTTGCGTGTGCGCTACTAGTAGGGCTAAGGTAAATAAAGATCGGGACATGCATATACAACTCAAGTATATATATAGTTTCAGTTCTATTTTCAAATCGCTAGTAGTATCAGATACTTTTGCCGCATGCGTAGGCAGGGTGATGGGTGTAAACATGCCATTTTGCATACTCAAAACACACCCCCGACAACATAAAATAACAATGATAAACAACATTTAGACTGGATCCATGCATCATGCACGCTAAAATGGCACCGACTGACTAGTGAGTTGGAACCGGAAGGGAGCACGTATGCGAATTTATGTATCAATTACTCCATCAATTAGTCCCAAATATTGATGGAGTAATTAACTCCTCGAAAGTCTTCTTCATTTAGTCCCAAATATTTAGTTTAGTCCTTAAGAAGTTCTTCCGTTTGATAAAAAACTCTTTAAAAGGGACTTTTTCTAGTTCATACACAAAAAAGTCTCTGAAAACAAACACCTCATAGTAAATCAAAGACGAAATAGCAGGCGTTAATTTTGGTTTCTGCCACGATGAATGAATGCATGCACAGAAACCGTAGTGGTGGTGGCTCACTCTCGTGCGCTACAGTGAACGACACCGTACGTAGGCGCGCGCGCATGCATCGGTACCGGAAAAGGTGTACTCGCGCGCCCGCCCGCCCGCTCGGTTCGTTCGATGCTACAGGCCACGGACGTACTCCTACTTTTCCACGAATCAATCACGGCACAAGATCCCTAGCTACACGCTTTTCATTCAGAAAAAGAATATCCTCTCGCGTACTGTAGCCACGATGGCATGATGGCACGAGGTTACCAGCACACTAGCAGGTAGAACAAACCAAATACATAATCTTAAACCAAACCAAGCAGATTTCAACATAGTATATGACACTTAAACAAGTAGCTTTCAACCAAACCAGTACGACGTAGTCTTAAAGGAAACCAAACCAGCAAGCTATGTAGCATCTCTAGAAGCCATAAAGATAGAGCTTTTCTTTCCCCTCTCACAAAACGACTAGAGAAAGCCTTCTTTCCCTCGATCTCCACCGGTGAGCCCGTGGATTCGCTTTCCTCCACCTACCGCTTCGACGGCCGGTGGCGGGGAGGAGATTTTTGGTGCCTTAGATCCAGCTAGTAGACATGTAGGGTTTTAGTCCTTGCAGGGGAGGCGTTTGGTCGGGTGGCGGCACTTCTTCTTCGAGTTGGTCTTCTGGGCTTTGATCCTCCTCAAGTTCGTCTGCTGAGACGGATTAGACGGAGCTCCGTCGTATATTCCTGCCAGCTCCTCGGGGCGGCGACGTTAGGGTTTCTCGTCGTGTGTACGCAACGGTAATATTTGGCATCAGGTTCGTCAGATCTACTCAAGGGTTCAACGACGACGACTACGGTTCCGGGGCGCTAGTCCTTAGGAGCACGTGCACAAAGACTTCCCGGGTGTCATCAATAAAGTCAGGCCGGCTCTAGTATGGGAGCGGCGATAGGGGCGCGTGCATGGCTCATTCTGGCAGCAACAATGGTCGTTCGATGGTCCATGGACCTCGATGTAATTTTTATTATCTTTTATGTGTTTTGTATTTCCAATGAATTTTTATAATAGATCTGGTCCTTTTTGTAAAAAGAAAAACTAAACCAACACGCGCAACAGAGAGCTCTTCTAGACGTTCACGACGAAGGTGTCTCCATGCTTCTTGCACTTAGTCACCACTTCAATGCCGTCATCGTTGAAGACGACCACCTTCAGGGTGTTGGGAGTCAGCAGCTGAAAGATGACCATGTAGCCGATCCTTGATATGGTGGACAACGGCGAAGAGAGGGCCTAACCCTGATCGAGGGTAACCTGTAGTCATGAATTCTTTCTCTGTGACTGACTGATCTCAACCCTTTTCTCAATCCAGACGACGAACGACACCGACCGATCGATGGATGGAAACCCTTTGGTTCAGCCAGGCAGTCAAGACGGCCAGAACAAACACCAGCAAAATTGAAAGCGGCAGACAAGGAACCCCGCACACATCAACGCTCACATCCATCCATCACACTTATTCTGGCCTGTCCCCCCAAAACAAAAAATACTACAAGTACTACATGCAAAACTCGAACTCGATCGGCCCATGCTTGCTTGTATGAACACGCACAATGCGCCATTGATCATATCGGTCGATGCCCTCCCTCTCTCTCTCTCTGTGTGTATCGACTGTGTGTGAGAGGGAGAGAGAGTAGAAGAGAGAATGAGAGAGGTAGGCGAGGAGGAAGCAGTTGCCATATGCGGGGGCGTCTGCGCTCCATACCCCATCGTCCCCACATGACATGCCCCCCGTACGTGTGTCAACTTCACTTGTCCCTCTCCAAAAGATATCACCATGATCCCCTCTCCCCCTTCCTCTCTCGGGGAACCAAACCAAGCCGGCCCCAACCTATATCACCCCTACCTACACTCCTATTCCTCCTAGCTAGCTCCCTTCCTAGCCTCCTATACCTAGCTCAGCTCAGCAGGCGCAGCTGTGCTACCTCCATGGCGCCATGGCACCATATATACCCGACCTCTCACGTGATCCTCCCACGCCCCTCCCCCTCCTTCCAGCACCCATCGCCCTCCTCCTTCTTCCCACCGATCGTCATCACAGCGGTACTAGTAGCAGCAGGCTAGCAACAGCACCACCTGCCTTCTTCTTGCTGCCATGGACAAGCAGAGCGTCATGTGGAGACAGCTGCAGCACCAGCACCACCAGGCCAGCGGCGCGGCGGGTGGCAATGCCGTCGCTGCTGCCGGTGCTGGTGCGACGACGACGACCGCGCCCGTCCGGCCGAGCGGCGCGCGGTGGACGCCCACGCCGGAGCAGGTCAAGATCCTCAAGGACCTCTACTACGACTGCGGCATCCGGTCGCCCACGGCGGAGCAGATCCAGCGGATCGCGGCCCGGCTCCGGCAGTACGGCCGGATCGAGGGCAAGAACGTCTTCTACTGGTTCCAGAACCACAAGGCCCGCGAGCGCCAGAAGAAGCGCCTCGGCGTCGACGTCAACGGCTCCCCCCTCGCCACCGCCACCGCCGCCGACGTCCTCGCCCTCTCCCCCTCCGGTACTTACTCGCACATCACGTCCTCTCTCTCTCTCTCTCTCGCGCGCGCGCGCTGCACTTGACCTGATTCTTGTCTCGCGTCGCTTTGCCTCGAGTCCCAACTATAACAACACTCGCGACGTGCGTGCAGGTGCGGCGGCCGGCTTGTACGGCGCCGGCAGCTGCGCCGGTAGAGGCGCGGCTGTCCATCCAGATGCGAGCGCCACTACTACTACTTGCTGGGGAGACAGCACCCTGCAGGTAACCAATCAAGCTGGATTTACACACACACGCACTGCCACATTGCGATCGATCGGTAGATCGAATTTTAATTTGCACATGCATGCATGGTAATCAGCTAATGTACATCTGGCCTGTTGGATCGACGCACGGCAGGACTACATGGGCGCGAGGAGCACGGCGGGAGCGGGCAACCACGGCGGCGCCGCCGCAGCAGCACCTACGCCGTGGCCAGCTGCGAGCTTCCCTTTCTCCACCAACCAGACGCCGCCAATGCCCCCGCCGCGGGAGCTCCCGCTCTTCCCGACCGGCGGAGGCCGGCAAGAAAGCGCCGACGACTTCAACGGCAGCAGCTACCATCTCCAGCCCAACAGCTCGCAGTGGTGGGAAGCTGCCGCCGCCAGCAACGCCAACGCCATGGCAGTCGTCCATCATCAGCTGCTGCAAGAACAGCACGAGCAGCAGCACAGCTTTTACAACAGCAGCGGCAACCAGCAGCAGATGATGATGATGATGCCCATCCAGGACGCCGGCACCTCCCTGGAGCTCACTCTCCGCGCCCCTTACATGTGAGAGCCTAGTGCTCCCGTCATTGTCCTATGCATGATCCTATCTATCTATCCATCTACTAGCTAGTACCACTAGTTACTTACAGTTAGAAGCATATGTGGAAGCATGTCCATGTCTGGAACTTGTAGGGTTCGATGGTAGTGTGGTCCCTAAGCCTCGAACTGGTAGTGCACCCTGCACCGCATGACAAATGCAATGGGCAGTGCATGGTGCAGCAACCAGTGTGTGTGTGTGGTGAGTTTGCTACTGTTTGGTTGCTTACTTGGTTGTAGCCAAAGTCCAAAGCGTGTGTGTGAGTAGTAGCGCGCTTGTCACAGGAGGAGGTGGCACCATTGGTGTCAACCTTGTCTCTCCCTTTGGTGCCCTTCCAGATAGAGGAAAAAGCTATCCTCCTGTCTGATCACCTCTTGAAATTTCTCTACTGTGGGCTGGGGCATACTTTTCTCTGTCTATATATGCCCATTACAGTCATGCATGCAGTTTTATCATTTCAGCGTTTCAGGTAGGGCGATGTGTGTGGCTGTGTGCGTGCCCTGGGACCACACCGGTTGAGCTGCTGGGGGAATGTCGGTTCCAAGAAAAGAATCAGTTTCCAGTCAACACATTTTGGTCCTGACTTGGGTCAGGCTGGTCTGTTGGTTTTGGGCACATGGCTTGAAATTTTGATCTTTCCAACCATGTTTTTTTTAACCATTGTCATGTTTGCATGATGATTTTTTTGCTTAATTGGCAGGTGTAGAACACTAAGGGCTGCAATTACTATGCGCCATGGGCATGGCTTGAGTAAAAACGAGCAGAGTAAGGGGATCTTTGTTTCTAGGGACTTTTTTATGTAGGGACTAGAAAAAGTCTCTTTTAAAGACTTTTTTACCAAACGGGAGGGACTTTTTAGGGACTAAAGCATTTGGTACTAAATGAAGAAGACTCTTTTTTGTGATTTTTTCAACAATACCCCTACATGCACCCATTGACGCGCTACCCCATGATGTTGTTTGATTGTTATTTTTCTATATACTAGTGGCAATATGGTCATTTAATAAACTCTTGGAAGGGACTAAAAACTTTTTAGTCTCTAAAAATAAACAGGAAAGGACTTTTTAGGGACTAGAGATTTTTTAGTTGGGACTAGAAAAAGTCCTATGACCAGAGAACCAAACACCACCTAAGACTTGATCCTCTCGACGAAAAATGAAGCAGCAGTAGTTTACCAGAGCTAGGACCTGCAAAAGCCTGCAGATTGTTAACCTGAAGTGCATTACATATTGTGAAGCGCACTTCCCACTGGCAAATTACACGACCAGACCAGTAGCTTCGAATTTACAACACCCATTAGCTGACGTGCTCGTGCACTACGTACTAGTAACTGCTTTTCCCAAGCATGCACAATCTTCTGCAACTCCTGAATGGCATCAGCGAATCGGTGGGTTGCTTCTGCGAAATTCTACCCCGTTTCGTCGCCATAGCTAAATCTTGGAGCATTCTTCATTTCGCAAGTAATCACTCCCCCATGGCGCTAAGGGTATCTCCTGATCAGAAATCATGAGGTGGGATCACATCTTCCTGCTAAGCCCGTGGAAGAAACGGTGTTTCCTTCTCCTAGAATGCTTCTGATGTACTCTCGACATGACGTGCGGTGAGAAACAAACCTAGTACGGCAGAGGGCAGAAACAGAGTCACAACACTTTATTCAGTTCATACATCTTTAGTTGCTACCTGACAGATCTGGTAACACTATCTCTGTAAGTGGATGCATTTGAGGTCAACTATCTTATTTGGTAATGCAGATTCCACTAGGCCAACTTAAGAAAGAAGTATATACATTTTTTTTCATCCAAAAAGTAAAATATGCATGTACCATAAAGAGATTGGTTGTTCCCCAAAGAGGTTTCATATGCTGCTACGCATAGTAAAAACTTCCAGAAAACTGAAAGAACAAAGTCCATTTTACTACCCTGAATAAAGTGTGTGGTTCACTTTACCCCCTGATCTATTTTTCCGCTTCTTTTACCCCCCAAACAAACCCAAACCGGACTAAACACCCCCCCGGCTGGTTTTTCTCCACCCACTGCTGATGTGGCACTAGTCAACGGCGGTTTTGACCTGGGTGGGGCCCCCTTGTCAGGTTTTTTTTCCTCTCTCTTTCTCTCTCTCTCCAACCGAAGGCGACTGCGAGCGGCGGGAAGCGCCTCCTCGCGACGGCGACAGCCCCGGCCACGCCGAGCTCCCGCAGCGCGAGCGCCTGCTGGGCCCCGCCGAGGCAGACCGCGCAGGAGGACGGCCCGAGGAGGCCGTCGGCGAGGTGCCGCCCGAGCACCTCGGCGTGGAACTCCACCGCCTCACGCCACTCGTGGCCAGCCACGCCTCCGGCGACCCCGCGGCCGCCGCGGCCTAGGCGTGGGTCCTCCTCCCGACGACCGCGGTGACAGGGAGCTCGGCTCCACACCCCTCCCTGGCCATGCCTCTCCGTCGCCCTCGCGTGCATGTCACCGCGCCCGCCTGCTGCGGCTACTGTCACTGACCGCTGTCGCGCCGCTGCCGACTCTGCTCTAGCGCTGCTGTTGACTCCCGCTGCGGCCGCTCGCCATTGCCAACCGCGACCTGCTCGCGCCCTTCCATGGCCTCGCCTCCCCATGCCGCTGCTCTCGAACGACCGCGCCGGCTGCTGCTCGAGGCTGCGCTGGCGCTTGCTGAACTTGCCCAGCGCTCCTCTTCCCTCGCATGTGCCCGGGCCGCCTGCGTTGCTCTACTGCCGCAGCGCCCCGCCCGCACAGCCCTGCTCCAGCACCAGCCCTCGTGGCCCCGTTCCGGCGGCCCTGCTGTGCCCACTGAGCCTCCCCTTCCGCTCGCGCTCACCCCGGTACCCGCCCGTGCCTAACTGCGTCGGCCCGCACCCGCCACTGCCTGGCCTTGACTGCTTCGCCCAGCTCACCCCCCCCCCTCTCGCCACTCCTCCAGCCGGTCAGCCTCGCCACGCCCTGGCCAGAGGCTGCGTGCGGGCTGAGTGGCCGCCGGCCCAGCCTCAATTAGAGAGAGAGAGAAAAAAACCTGACAAGGGGGCCCCACCCAGGTCAAAACCGCCATTGACTAGTGCCACATCAGCAGCGGGTGGAGAAAAACCAGCCGGGGGGTGTTTTGTCCGGTTTGGGTTTGTTTGGGGGGTAAAAGAAGCGGAAAAATAGATCAGGGGGTAAAGTGAACCACCCACTTTATTCAGGGTAGTAAAATGGACTTTTTTCAAACTGAAATGAAAAAAATATGTTATTTTTTATATACCTTGGAATTATTTCGAATGTCGTAAGAAGAAAGTGCAGAATTGTCATCTATCAACTTCTCACTCTGATGTGTCAGGCAGTAGTTCTCCCAAATATGCTTCCTGGGTCAAACATAAATACTTACAGCGGAGTTTGGAAATTCTTGGTATCCTTAACAAATGGAAATATTGACAAAGAAAAGGTTGAGAGATGCCATGAAAAAGTAGTCCCTCCGTTTCAAATTAAGTGTCGTGGTTTTAGTTTGAACTAAAACCACGACACTTATTTTGAAACGGAGGGAGCATGTCAGTTCTTAATAGAGAAATAGATAAAAAGTAATTATATTGATGGATAAAATAGTAGAGCCAGATGATAAAAATGCAGAAAATGTTGCAGATGCAGCTTAGATATACAATTTGTGCTAAGAACCACATAAATCCTGACGCTTTGGAACCACATAATGCAAGAAGACATGGATACCAAAGTTGGCATTTTTGGGGAATTCTATACAAGCCTGCCAGCTATTATACAGCTGAAGAGCTAACATTGTGATGGAACTTAGAAGGCCATATTATTAACCATAGCTAACATCAATAAGGTAGGATCTCTAACTACTTTTACAATTATGCAGCTGAAGCTTTTTAATTACAGAACTCATATATGAGCTCGTATTTCTTTCCCAGCATCTAGTAATTGTTCTGTCTGCACAGCAATAAATTAGTTGAGCCTTCCCAAAAATACAGTTTATTTTAACAGCACTTTCTGACAATTTAGCATTAACAAATACTGATGCCAAGAACTCTTTGCAGTGAGTGCTCTCGTTATATCAGACAGGCAAACAATGTACTGTCCTAGATAAACTTATAACCACATGACTGAAGCTTCATGGAGTCACGGAAATGGGATCCTAGTTTAGAATATAGAATACCAGTGTAACATCTTAGAGAGAAAATTCTTTCTATGTTGAGCTCATACTACTTTAAGACGACAATCTTCGAACATTATATTCTCCTTAGCTTAACTAAAATAGATTACTCCCTCTGTAAAGAAATATAAGAGCGTTTAGATCACTATTTTAGTGATCTAAACACTCTTATATTTATTTACGGAGGGAGTAGTTAAGATAGGGACCTTAATTCGAATGGGTTTGACTAACCTTGTGTACACACATTCAGCTAGTCAATACCAAACAGGTCAAGTTCAGTGCTTAATCAAACTAAAAATTAGAGTGAGCTCCAGCTTGGATTCTGAATGTCTCGAGGTAATTCAGAATTCGGTTCAGTCTCATATATCTTGTGACCCTCAGCTTATTTGGATCATGACACCTATCATGGATCATGAGTGTCTGATTGACCATCGTGGGAGAGATTAAATATCAAAGATACATTGGCAGCATTTTGAAGAGCATCAAGTGTACTGTCAATGCCAGGAGTTGTTTGCAAGAGTGCTATTGTCATATCTGCCTGGCAAACAGTGTACTCCTAGATGGGCTTACAACCACATAGCAGAAGTTTGGAGTCCAGAAAATGGGGTCTTAATTTTTGATAATTTGTAGGTGTTGATGTAAACAGTGTGCAGATAACAGGCTCATGCACTCTGAGATAATCGTAAGGCAAATTTAGCCAGCAGTTTCTTTCAATACTGAGCTTAAACTATTTCTAGAAGTCAATCTTGGAACATTCTGTTCTCTTTAGTTTAACTGAAAGACACTAATACAGGGAAATCTAATTCAAACAGGCTTGAATAATTTGTAGGTGTTGATGTAAACAGTGTACAGATACCAGGCTCATGCACTCTGAGATAATCGTAAGGCAAATTTAGTCAGCAGTTTCTTCCTATACTGAGCTTAAACTATTTCTAGAAGTCAATATTGGAACATTATCTTCTCTTTAGTTTAACTGAAAGACACTAATACAGGGAAATCTAATTAAAGCAGGCTTGAATAACCTTATGTACACACATTCAGTTATTCAATACCAAGTAGGTCAGTGCAAACTCAAACTAAAACACGACTTCAGCTAGGATTCTCAACATCTCGAGCTAACTAAGAATTCAGGTTAATACCATACATCTTGTGACCCTCAGCTTATTTAGATAATCACACCCATCTAAACTAGCAAATTTTGGTGGATCAACAGTGCCTTAGTGCCCATCATAGGATATAGTATCAAATAGCAAAGACAAATCGGCAGCATTTCGAAGGATATCAACTAATTAGATCAACACATGTTAGCATGAATCAATTAGATGACATGGATGTCAGAAGATATCCTTCCACTGTTTCAGACAAATAAATCTGACCATTACTTACCATGAGATGTGACGATGGCCCATCTGGCCCTGCTCTATCTCAGTTATCTTCTTCCTGATAGCCAGCTTCAAATCCTTGAGCGTAGCGGTGTTCAACACCGCGACATCTGTATCACCACAACGACAAGAGGAACACGAATTCATATGGGGGATAAACGCACGGCAAGGGATTTGGACAAAAATGTGGGCGGGGATCGAAGAGGGCCATATTGTACCGAACGAGGTGTTGTCCAGCTTGAGGACGGTCACCCTCATGGCGCTGCCGAGCTCGAGGTTGATGAGCGTGTCCACGTCCGCCAGCGAGGGCTTCCTCGGGACGTCGGCGAGTAAGGGGTCGTCGAGGAGCGCCGCGAGCATGGACTGCAGCCTCGCCTGATTGGCCTCGCTGCTCTGGTAAGCGGCCACCTCCTCCTCGGGCTTCGAGGCGCCTGCCGAATCCATCGCCTCTCCGCCGTAGAGCGCGATTGGCTCGGGACGCAGCGCGGATCCCTGCGGCGGCGGTGGCGCTCGGGGAAGATGCGGTGCCACTGGAGAACGGGTTAACAGGGGACCCAAAGGTGTTGAGAGGCCGACAGGTGGGACCCAACCCAGTAGAGCCAAATATGCTGGACCGCACCGGCCACTGGTAGCCGTCCGATCAGCCTGCCGGGTGATATGGACGGCGATCCCCATCGTAGCACACCTCTTGGTCTTTTATCTGCAAGCTTCTAGTCGCATCGGGTCGCCGCCGCCAAAATCTATTCCGCCAGCCTCGTCGACGTCGTCTCGGTGTCTCGGCGCGTCGCCTGCGGGGAGCAAGGAGCCAAGGTGCGAGCGCCGCCGCAGCGAGCTCGTCCTTCCGAAGGTACGTGCAGGCCGAACCCTAGAGCTTCTCCTGTCATCCATGGTCCCGTCCAGCCGCTCGAAACATATGCATTCCCTAGGTTTTTTGCTCCGCTCCGGCGATTTCTGCTGCGACGCTTGTCCATGTTCCTCGCGTCGCCCCTTAGGTCAGCCGCGGGAGCTTGGCGGTGGGGCGTGTTCTTCTGCACCAACCCTAGCCCTCTAAGCACCGGGCGAGTAGGGGTCCTGTTCTCCAGATTCAGTACACTAAGCTTCAGATGGTTTGGATGGCCGCAAATTGAAACACTGCCACGGGAAATCTGCGGTGTCATCTGTAACTTCGGTTTCATTAGCGAGAGATGTAGGGGGCTATAATTGTTACCACGTAATAATACATTTATGTCATGTTGGCTAGTGATCTAGGAGGCTGAACTGGAATACATGTTATTTGATTTGCACTTACATTATTGATCTGGAAGGCTGGAACACCATTGCTATGTAAAATTTGTTTTGTGGGAACTGCAGTAGCAATCAGTGAAGTTATTAATACTATACGCTAGTATCTCCTATATGTATGCTGTATTTATGTTAATACTAGTGTCCTAGAACAATTTTATGTTGTTAATTTTCATATTATCAGCGGAAAGTAATGCCATGCTCATGATATATAAATTTGTTTGTACTGGAATTATGCTGTTAAAGCCATAGGATGTTCTGCCTATCAAATTGATAAGATACACTTCGAATTCAGTTTTTTACTTCTTTAGTAAATACAGCATTTAATTATCTTTGAAAGCTTTCGAATCTGTATTGGATATAGTTGAAGTTAAGAGTTTTTGGTATCTGTATTAATTTCAGAACATATGGATATAGTTATGGTAGTGGAGCTATTCAATCTGTTTTCGTAGTTGTGGTAGGGGCCCCATAGTTGTGTTTGTGATAGCATAAGAGTTTTTCACCCCTAGTGACTTCAACTCGTCAACCAGAAACTTCAAATAACTAGTTAACTGATCTGGTTGGAAATGTTTCGGATCAGCTTCCAACATCAAGTTTTGTACATCTAAGATTGAAAACATCTCTCTGAACCTAAAGGGTGTATTGTGGGGGTGGTATTCAGGGCTTTTAGTTCTCCTGCTGTCATACATTTCTACTAGTTGGTGAAAATGTGTGCTATGATGTGGCTTCTGTAGAAAGCAGGAAACATACATGTCTTTGTGCTTTTATGATGGAATGTTTTGTATGATTGGCGAGACTCTAATGACATTAAATGAATATATTGAAAAAGGTGGATGGAATTTGCAGTCATACCCATTGTGATATGTTTGAAGGGACCCTGATGACAGTAAATGAAGACATTGGGACGGATGGGGTTGAATTCGAAATCATACTGTATTTTTGTCAATGTTGAGCATTCTAGTGGTATACTTCCTTTTCTTTATAATAAGGGCAATCTGTTCTTGTCACCTTGATGATGTAGAGCTTGATGAATTACTAGTTGTAAAAATAATTTCAATGTAATGTTATCTTGTTTGCTTCTATGCCGGGAGGGGGTGGGTGTGGGGGTATTACACGTAAGTTGCCAGCAGTTGCAAGTTCGACAAATAAAGTGCATCAACAACTTGCTTCTCCTCGAGATGCTACATCAAAAGCTCTAGTAACCTAATTAACAATTTGCCTTTTGTTGGGATGCTTCACCACTTTATTTCTTCTGTGAGTGCAACCATTAGCAGTTTGCTTCTTGAGCTGCTACATCCAATGCTGCAGTCAACTGCATTAACCAATCTGTTTCTCTTAGGGATGCTTTTACCATTTAATTTCTTTTGATGACATCCTAAGATGACTAGATTCTGACAAGCAACGTGCACCTGGTTTTCACAGGTTAGCAGCATCCGACAGCCATGGCGAAGCATCACCCCGATCTCATCATGTGCCGGAAGCAGCCCGGCATCGCCATCGGCCGCCTGTGTGAGAAGTGCGACGGCAAGTGCGTCATCTGCGACTCGTACGTGCGCCCCTGCACCCTCGTCCGTGTCTGCGACGAGTGCAACTACGGCTCGTTCCAGGGGAGGTGCGTCATCTGCGGAGGGGTCGGCATCTCGGACGCCTACTACTGCAAGGAGTGCACGCAGCAGGAGAAGGACCGCGACGGGTGCCCCAAGATCGTGAACCTGGGGAGCGCCAAGACCGACCTCTTCTATGAGCGCAAGAAATACGGTTTTAAGAAGCGATAGACGGACGAGACAGGTTCTTGGCCAGGTCCTCTGGGCATCATTTTCTGCTGTTTGCCGAACGAACAGCGATGTATTCGTGTTATGGTTTGGTACTGATAGGAGAATACAACCCGGTGATCTTGATCTGTAATAACTGTTTGTGATGTATGGTCTGAAGTGAGTCTAGCTGGACTCCCAACTGCTTATGCGGTGCTATGTGCCGTGACTGTTTGTTGTTGACTTGGAATGTGGATCGAGATGTCACTGTCTTGGCCGTTGCAAGTTGCAGCGACGTGACGTGGTTGTTATCTGGAAATGAAGCAAGCTGGCAGCTGATGGCGCCCAGTGGGCTTTTCATAGAGCCGGCTGGAAGTGCTCTGATCAGTGTCACGTCTGCGTGGTTGAGCCTGCGGGCAGGGCACTAGTAGCGCTTGGGCATTTCCAGAATCCTGTATCGCAGCTTTCGGAACTCTGAAGATGCTTCACGGCGATCCCACAGGATTGTGGTTTCTTCAGGTAGAGGTTACATGTAGCCAAGCCACGTAGGGTTACCTCTGTAACCAGCAAAGCATTCGAAAGTTGATGTATGAAAGCCCCAGGCTGAGACTGGGATATAAAGTAAAATAAGGCACGAAAGTCAGCGAATCAAATTCAGGGGGGCACAGGGCACACTGAAAATACAGTGCCGCCACCGTGATGATGGCAGGAACCCACCCAAACTGTGCGCTTTTATCATCATCATAAGCAGCAGGTCCCTGTCAAAGGGGGAGTTCCTGTCCAGTACGCCTCCTTAAAACGCTAACCTCCGACTAATCTGCTTCTGTCAAGCAGCCGTACGCCTCATGGACTTTGCTCAATCTGCTAACCAACTTTATACTACTAGTACTAGTAGTAAAATTACGTGCCGTATTGCATGACCTACCGGTTAAGGATCGTAAGGGCAACACGGTTACGTATTTGCCCTTGGGACGGGATGATAGGCGGAGGGCAGCCTGGTAAATTCACACCGGGCCGGCCTGGATTTGGGGTCGGGTTAGGTTTAGGTTAGGGCTGCGGTTTGCGTTCGGATTAAATCAAATCGCGGCAGGCGTCGATCTCGGCTCGGTGGGGTGGGGGGCTGCACGCGAACTTATAAGCAGAAAAACAAGGGGGAAAAAGAAAGAAACGCAAATCGACGCGACGACAAATAAGAAAAGGGGCAGCGGGCAGAGCGGTGCCGACGCCAGCCACCACCACATCCCTCCTCCTCCTCGCCTCCTCACCACCTCCCGTCTCCTGACTCCTCACCCCTCTCCCCTCCAAATCCGCCGCCGCCGCCGCCGGGACGAGGAGGCAGGGGCTAACCCTAGGCGGCCCCGACCGCGAGTCCGTCCGTTCCGTCGATCGCCCTGCCGCCGCTGCGGCGTAGGGTGTCCGCGCGCGCGTCTCGTCTCGTCTAGATCGGATTCGATTCGGTTTTGTTGCGGGGGGTAGCGACGATGGGGTCGCGGCGGTCGCGGCGCGTTTCGTGGGCCACCGGACCCAGCCTCTGCAAGGTACTGCCACCAACAAACACCTGATGATGCTAGTTTCAATCCACCCCCCCAATCCAATCCACCGCCCGCCGAGACGGATTCGCGCTAGAGGATTCGCGGCGGCGCGCGTGCTCGTTCGTCGTCGTTGCGGCTTTCTGATTTGCTTTGTTTGTTGAATGAATGATTTGATCCGTTGTTGCGTGGGATACGGTCCCGTTGTATGCTTTTGTTTTATTCTCTTTTGAGATGCGAGATGCGTGGAACTATATGTAAAACAAACGATGACGACGCATCCAGTTTTTGTGTATCCAATGAGGGCAGCGGAATAGGATGAGATGTGGATTTCGTTGTGCAAACGTGGCAGAATTTGGATGATGAGTGATTAACAGACGACAGAACAAAACGCGATTAATTAAACAACCTCTGCGTATGTCTAATCGAACAGCATCAGGATGCAGACAATGTGGGGGGAGACAAGCAAAGGGGAACTCCAATGTGAATGATGAGTGAAACACTAAACAAACTACGAAAGGATTGCATCTAGTAACAACATGACAGCACCTGTGAATTTGGTGTATTACAGTATCATATAGCACGTACTTTAAACAAAATTATATCACATTTAATCTTCCTTCTCTATCATGTATGTATATCTTTTGTTTCAATATTCTCTGTGGTTAACGAGTACTCCCGATGTAAACTAATATAAGAGCGTTTAGAACACTACTTTAGTAATCTAAGCGCTCTTATATTAGTTTACAGAGGGAGTAGTTGATTGATTTAAGTGTCAATTCAACATTGTCCTGTTTCATGAGCCAATGCCAACATATATCAAGCAGTATTACCACAGTATTATGCTGAATATTGCTACCACCTAGCACAACAGTATAGCACGTGGTATCATTAGTGGATTCACATAACTCGGGCATGTGCAGTTACATTTTTCTTGCTGACTAAGCCTGTTCAAGCTACAGTGTATACCATGTATCCAAATTCTCTCTATTAAAAACACTAGTGATCGGTCGGTGTACTATCATGCATCAGGCTGCTGCCCTTGTATGCATGCAATACACTGTCACTGATGGCTGATAATCATTTCATAGTTCACAATTCATGATCTCCAGCAGGGACAAAAGCCTTGAGTTAACATTGCAATTTTTTTAAGCAGGAGTTGTTACCCTTAAATTTTTAGATGCGCAATACAGAATATATCTCATGCTTCACTTCGACATAATATCACTGTCTGTCTACAAAAATTAAGTTATAATACAGAAACAGTATGCATAGCCTGTGCTAATGCACATGTTTGAAGTTCAGAATGCAACAGAATCTAGATTTACACAAAAATAAACGCAATAGCCCAGCTGCATATTTGTTCTGGAGGACTGGTAATATGTCTGAGCTTATAATCATTGAAAATTGAATATAGCATGCAGAAAACAAACAGGTGGCACCATTTTAATTTAAGTTCATTCAGAAATTAGTGATTCACTAGGTTCTCCTGTTTTCTGGAAAAGAACGATGTTTGTCCTGTTAAACCATGTGAAGATCTTATAATTTATCACATTGTTTTTTTGGAGCTAGAGGCATTAGATGGCCATTTATTTGAGACATGGTTCAGCAAAATTCTTTGTATATGCTATAAAGTACCAACGGTGAAGTTCACTTTACTCATCTGTTCAGCATGAGACACCATTATTAATAAGATAATGCATTTATTAGCTGAAGCCAAGGGACCATTATATACAACTACTATATGGAAGCTTGTCTTCTCAGTTACCATCCCTAAGTGATTGCATTTTGATATTTGTAAAACCAAATATTTCTTGTTCGTACTTGTCATTGCTTGATTATTGTCTTGTCAGTTACTTTGCACTCATGCTTGCCATTACTTGATTTTTCGCTCATTACATGTGTGCTATGCACTATGATGCTAAGTTTAGGTTGATAAGTCTAGGTCTAGTCATTGACTCCCTGGGTCATGCATATCTTTCTTGACTCACATCCGTTACAGCTTTACAGCATATGCTTGCGATAACAGAAAAATGTGCATATGTGCATATATGTATTTTTGTTCTAGTCATATCATTTCCATTTGCTGCTGCAGTATGTGTAAATCGTTGATATGATTTTCAGTATCTAGCATCATTACTTAGCTTGCACTACTTATCCATATAAAAGTCTCAAGCGGTTGTCCTGCCTATAGAACTTTACTGGTAATCTGGTATTATCACATATGAAAGAACCTGTTGTCAAAATCTCCTTTAAATTTCTTGGACATTAGAATACCTTGATTGATTGAGCTACATTTCTTTTGTTATAGATAGTATAAAGTCCTGAACATAGGTTCTAAATGAGTGAAGGAAATCATCTTCTATCTTACCTGATTTACATTGACAAAAAGCTCTAAACTGCACTAATATTTCACGGAACCGCTCCTCAAAATCTCATTTCGTTTTGTTTGAGATCAGAGTGCCCTGATTGTGCTAATATTAATTTTCTTGAGATCAGAGTGCCCTGATTGTGCTACTATTAATTTTCTTAAGAATTATGTGAAATCATGAACCGGAATTCTGTGAAGAGTTAGAAGAAAATCATCTCTCTGTTACCTGATTCCGATTAAATTTTATAGACACCATTCATCACATCTATGCAATGAACAAATAATATGTGATTATTTGTCCGTAAACATTGGCAATTTTCTTAGTCTGTAAAATAGTATGTGATTAGTTGGATATACAGTCAGTTGTATGCCTTCTTCCCAATACAAGAGATTTTGTATAGTAATTATCTTATGGCTCGTGTGCATATAATATATCCGAACGCAGTGAGTTATCGTAGATTTTTTGTTCCCTGTCACTAAAACACTGTAAAATGTAAATATTAAGAAACACCGCCTGATGTATTTGTTAATCTGTCAGGTAAGGCTGTTCATATCTGAGGATTCCCCTTCTCAAGCTGGATTAAGACCGCAAGACAATCTCCAAGCAAAAGGTTCAACATCCTTAACGCATGCAGCTGGCCCGAGTTCAGATGATTCCCTGCCTCCGGGTTTTGAGTCACTGCAGCCAGCCAATGACCTCAAAATTGACATATCTCAAATTCCTCTTATTAGGTGGAAATGCCCACCACATGTAAGACTCATGATTTAGACTGTCGTGCTGCACAAACTTTCTAGATTTTCAATATCGTCTCATTTTTTTATATTGTCTTGGTTTCAGATATTGCTGAACCCACAATGGCACCTTGCCTCTGGAGAAGAAAGCAGGGAGATTGCTGTACAAAATGAGAGAATGTTTGGAGTGCTTGAGGCTATTTATCCACGTGCATCGAACATTCCTCCAAAGTAAGCAAGTTTCTCATATGTGTCTACAGATTCTCCTTTTTGACGCTTCATATTTGTTATTCATATAAGCTCTTTGTGCCAATCCAGCCCATTTGTTTCTCCTGATGTGAAAGACTCTCATTATGATGACTCCGGAACCCCATTGGTTCCTGTGATCCCTGTCGAAGATGATGATGCTTCAGATCAGTCGGAAGGACCATTGCTTGATCAACCAAACGATTACCATCAGTCCGATAACTATGGCCCTGCAGAAATCAATGCGCTGCAAGTGTCAAATACTCCAATTACTCCTGCACAACAGCAGCCTGGTGGATCCACTGGCGTTGAAGCTGATGTGTTGGCTGCAGCTTCTGCTGCATACACTGCAATAATGCAGAGCAACCAAAAGGGAAGTATGGTTGACCGAGATCTACTTGTTAAAATACTAAGTGATCCTGTACAAGTTGAGAGGTTAATGAAAGAATACAACCAAATTAGAAATGAACAATCTACCAGTAGTTCAGTTGTTGCCCCAGTGCCACCGTGTCCACCCCCCCAAATGACAATGACTGCCCCTGCCTCATATTCCAATCATATGACAACTTTCCAGAACACAAATTCCACCCTGCCACCTCCAATGGCCCCACGGCCAATGATGAATCGACCGCCTCAAGGATATCCTCCAGTTCCCATGAATCATCCACCCGGTTCTAGTCCAGCTATGAATATTCCACCGGGTTCAAGTTCAGCTATGAGTCATCGACCAGGTTCAAATCCACCTATGAGTCATCCACCAGGTTCAAATCCACCTATGAGTCATCCACCAGGTTCAAATCCACCTATGAGTCGTCCACCGGGTTCAAATCCACCTATGAGTCGTCCACCGGGTTCAAATCCAGCTATGAGTCATCCACCGGGTTCAAATCCAGCTATGAGTCATCCATTGGGCTCAAATCCAGCTATGAGTCATGCACCGGGTTCAAATCCAGCTATGAGTTATCCACCGGGTTCAAGTAGTCCAGCTATGAATTTTTCAGGTGCTCCGCCAAGGGCTATCAACTATTACAAAACCCTCATCCATCAGCATGGTGGTGAGAGGCAGGAATCATTTGAACAGCATGGAAGGCAGTTTGGAATGTACCATCAATCTGGAACTCCCCAAACTAATGGTATTGATGCTATGAACGGTGCTTCTATGGTGAACAGAGATACGAAAACAAGGCCAACAAGACCATGTGCCTACTTCAACGGCCCGAGAGGGTGTCGCAACGGAGCTAATTGCACGTTTCTACATGACTCATCTGCCACTTCAAGGCAGCAGGAGCAACAAAACGGCTCAAAAAGGATAAAGTTAGACAGCAGAATAACTGGTCGAAATTGAGCTGTGGGCTGCTATTCAAGTTTTTGACTGTTCTTTGGTTCAATATCTTTTCACATGCACGGTTCAGTAAATATTGCAGACACCAGCTCCCTGTCCTGTTGACTCCCTCCCAGTAGCTTGCCTTCTCTCCTTTTTATAGCCAAAAAGATGTTCTGGAAGAAAAGGGAAATACTTCCATCTTATATTGGAGCTCAGATTTTTACTGAACCATTATACACCCTTCTTTATTGAAGCACTTAATTGTGGCTAGTTTCATGCTGCGCTAGTGGAGACTGTTCTGGTTTTAATTTGTGTGAAAATTGCTTTTTTACTGGACACAGTTTTAACTTATGTGAAAAATAGTTTCTTATGGGACAGTTTTAACTTATGCGAAAACTTAATTAGACAACAAAGGAACCAATAATGATAATTGCTTATTTCAAGAAACTAATCACTTTATATTTGAGTTAGAAGTAGTTTAAATTTGTATTATTTGAACTATGTTATTCTCCTGTACCATAATATAGTGCATAGTACTTCCTTTGTTTTAATTTAGTCGGCATAATAGCTTTCATTGAAGTCAAACTTTATAAAGTTTAACGAAGTTCATAGGAAAAATATATGAGCAATTTCAATACCAAATCTATATAATGTGAAAATATATTCAATGATAAATTTAATGGTATTGTATGTGTTAATATTTTTTCTATATATTTTTGTGAAGTTACATAAATTTTGATTTCAAACACAACTAATATTCAGACTGAAAAAACCGGAGGAAGTAGATATTTTGTGAAGTCAAACACTCGGACCAACTTTATAAAAAATATGACCTTTTTCAGTACTGAATTTGTATCATATAGAAATATATCTTGTGATAAATCTAATGGTTTTGATTTGTACGTAAAGGTTCATAGTTTTCTATATAAACTTGGTCAATATAAAGTTTGATTTAAGACAAAACTATAATACTAATATCCACCATGTTTTGGCCGGAAGAAAGTAAATCATGTTCTGGCAGGAATATGTATACTCTAATAAGTTTTTTTAGAGATTCCAACAAGAAACTACATACGGAGCAAAATGACTTAATCTACACTTCAAAACATATTTATATATATTCGTATGTTATAGTCTGTTTGAAACCTCTAAAAAACTTATATTTAGAAACCGAGGGAGTAGACTTTTATCTCGGTCTTGCATGGGTCACCCTCACGCGGACGAGGAACAAACACGTGCATTCTCGTCATGAGACGTCTACATGTTTTTCGAAAGCATGCCTTCATCGCGGTTTAATTACTTCCGTACACATCGTATACGTAGTAGTAAGTCATCGCAATGCATGGCGGCCGAGTTTACGTGTACCGACTGACTATTATGTGTGCACACAACTAGATCGATATAGTCAATTCGGATTTCGGAAAGCGTACGTACCAGCGTATGTATGTATACGTAGTGCATGCATGCACTGAGAATGCTGGGCTGATGACTAGGTAACCGTCTAGCTTAGCTAGCCAGTGGTCACTATCTAATCTAGATCAGCCAATAAATATTGCGTTCGTGCGTGTCCTGAGAGCGAGTTCCGGTAGCCTGTACCGGCTAACTGCTCCGTTAGCGACGTGCTACGTATTCTCTCCGTTTAAAAATACTTGTCTTACAAATGATTGAAAATGGATGCATCTATAACTAAAATAAGTTTAGATACAACTATTTATAAGACAAGTATTTTCGGACGGAAAGAGTACGTTGTTGGCACGCAAGCTGCCGGAGCAAGCGACGGATCCATGAGCGATTTTGCGTGTCCGAAGTACTCGTGTCGTTCCGCCAGCTTCGCGCGCGGCACGCACGGGACGACGGCGACGTCGCTCTGCAGCATGCACGTCGTCGGTGCAGCGGACCGGGCGCGCCGTGCGCGTCCTACCGAACCCGCACGGAAGCGTCTCGTGTCTAGCTTGGTCTCCGTCCACCGCAGCAGCTCCCACGTCTAGTCGCGTGAGCTAGGGCCGGCGACGAGCGCACGCATGTGATGTGCCCGAACCAGCCCAACCGAACTCCAAGGGGGTTTTCCCTAGGAAAAGGAGCGCCAGACAGGATATTCTGCGGCTATTCTGCCGGTCGACTGGTTGATGAATGATGACGAACGCCGTGCCGCGTTACCGGTGCACTTTTTTTTTCTTTAGAGTACGTGAAAAGCGTACCATTGCTTTATAAGAGGGGGTATAATACAAAGCTTCCACCCAAGTGAGAAGCAAGAAGAAGAGGAAACGAAAGAAACGGAAGCAAACAAGCAATACTGCCCACAAATAGCCACGAAAGCAAAACAAGCAAGCCTAATTTTTTTTTTATGCGAGGAGCCTTCTGATCTATTCATCTTCAATTATAACAGTACAACGAACATCAGAAATAACAAAAATTACATCCAGATCTGTAGACGACAACTACAAGCACTGAAACGGGCCGAAGGCGCGCCACCATCATTGCCCTTCTCTCGCCGGAGCCGGTCAAAACTTGTTGTAGTTGACAGTCGGGAGTCGTCGTGCTAAGACCATATAGAACCAGCATAGCAGAATAGTAATCACTGTCGATAAAGAGTAACATAAATCGGAAGGATCTAACCTGAAAACAAAACAAGCAAGCCTATTAAAAGCAAAACGTAAGGGAAGTTTTCACCTGAACTCTATTGCTCACAAATAGCCACGATTTTTCGTCATCTTCCAGTCACCCACATTCTCAGCTCTTGGAAGATGAAACGTGAGAGGTCCACCACCGGTAGTTGTTGTGATTGGTTGTTGAAAACCCTTATGTTCCTTTGTTTTCAAACAGTCCAACAAGTAAGCCGGCATCTCCAAGGAATCAAAGCCCGGCATCTTTTTCTTCGGGAATCCTTTTTCGCGTTTTGCACCACCATTCCTTGAGCTGCTTGTCCATCCGAGAAGGCATTAACAAACAGTCCAGCTGCACCGCATAAAAGCAATCGAACCACACCTACCTAGTACACACACATTGCATCAAGATATGATCCGTGGACCGTGGTGTACTGGTGTCCTCTTTCTCGCATAAGAAAACATGCGAAATGAAGGTCCTGCAACCCATGGGCGCAGGCACCATTTCCGGATGGGTAGCCATGGGTAGGATCCATGGCCCTGCCTAGGCTGGGAAGGATCCATGCACTTTAGCCAAGACCAGCGCAGGCACAACGTTAGGTTGTGTAGCTTCAGATTGATGCCACTAAGCATCTCCAGCTGCACCCTCAATAGCCTCCCCTCCCCCTCCCCCCCCCCCCCCCCTCCCTAGGCCTTTTTTTTGCCGCTGACTTTCAAGAAATGGCCCAGTTGCGTCTCCAAAAGCCTGTTTTTCGTCTGTTTGGGCCGAAACTGGCGCCGGCGAACCCAGACCGAACCCGCTGCGCTAGAGGCGCCTGGGGGCACCGGGGAAAGCAATGTTGGCGCGAACGGCAATGGGCCCGCCGAGTCAGCGACACGCCGCTTCGTCGTCCTCATCGCCTCGGTTCCCAGGGGAATCAATGCCAAGGTTGTCGCGCTGTCGCGCCGGTCAACCTCCATTGATGCCTCGCGGGCGGCGCAGTGAAAGCGCCGCGACGCACGTCCCGCCTGCTCCCGCCACGTGTCGCCTAGCATGCAGATTCTCACCGCCGCGCTTTAGCTATAAAAACCGACCTCTCCGCCGGTGAACGCCACAGTCGCCACAACTCGCCTTCTCTCGCCTCGTCTCCCCACAGAAGCCACCTCTCCCCCCTCTCTTCCCCCGCCGACGAGCAATGGCTGAGCGGTACCCCGGCGACTGTGGCGTTTTGGGGAACGTAGTAATTTCAAAAAATTTCCTATGCACACACAGGATCATGGTGATGCATATCAACGAGAGGGAAGAGTGTTGTCTACGTACCCTTGTAGACCGGAAGCGGAAGCGTTATCACAACGCGGTTGATGTAGTCATGTGTCTTCACGATCCGACCGATCCAAGTACCGAACGTACGGCACCTCCGAGTTCAGCACACGTTCAGCTCGATGACGTCCCGCGAACTCCGATCCAGCAGAGCTTCACGGGAGAGTTCCATCAGTACGACGGTGTGATGACGGTGATGATGTTGCTACCGACGCAGGGCTTCGCCTAAGCACCGCTACGATATGATCGAGGTGGAATATGGTGGAGGGGGCACCGCACAAGGCTAAGAGATCAACTGTTGTGTCTAGATGTGCCCCTGCCCCCGTATATAAAGGACCAGGGGGGAGGAGGCGGCCGGCCAGGGGAGGGCGCGCCAGGGAGGACTCCTACTCCCACCGGGAGTAGGACTCCCTTCTTTTCCTAGTTGGAGTAGGAGGGGAAAGGAAGGGAAGGAGAGAGAGGAAGGAAAGGGGGGCGCCGCCCCCCTCCTTGTCCAATTCAGACTAGAGGGGGAGGGGGCGCGCGGCCTGCCCTAGCCGCCCCTCCTCTTCTCCACTAAGGCCCATCTTGGCCCATTAAACTCCCCAGAGGGTTCCGGTAACCCCCCGGTACTCCGGTATATGTCCGAAACTCCCCGAAACCATTCCGGTGTCCGAACATAGTCGTCCAATATATCGATCTTTATGTCTCGACCATTTCGAGACTCCTCGTCATGTCCATGATCACATCCGGGACTCCGAACTACCTTCGGTACATCAAAACACAAAAACTCATAATACAATCGTCACCGAAACTTTAAGCGTGCGGACCCTACGGGTTCGAGAACTATGTAGACATGACCGAGACATGTCTCCGGTCAATAACCAATAGCGGAACCTGGATGCTCATATTGGCTCCTACATATTCTACGAAGATCTTTATCAGTCAAACCGCATAACAACATACGTTGTTCCCTTTGTCATGGGTATGTTACTTGCCCGAGATTCGATCGTCGGTATCTCAATACCTAGTTCAATCTCGTTACCGGCAAGTCTCTTTACTCGTTCCGTAATACATCATCCCGCAACTAACTCATTAGTTACAATGCTTGCAAGGCTTATAGTGATGTGCATTACCGAGTGGGCCCAAAGATACCTCTCCGACAATCGGAGTGACAAATCCTAATCTCGAAATATGCCAACCCAACAAGTACCTTTGGAGACATCTGTAGAGCAATTTATAATCACCCAGTTACGTTGTGACGTTTGGTAGCACACAAAGTGTTCCTCCAGTAAACGGGAGCTGCATAATCTCATAGTCATAGGAACATGTATAAGTCATGAAGAAAAGCAATAGCAACATACTAAACGATCAAGTGCTAAGCTAACGGAATGGTTCAAGTCAATCACATTATTCTCCTAATGATGTGATCCCGTTAATCAAATGACAACTCATGTCTACGGCTCGGAAACATAACCATCTTTGATTAACGAGCTAATAAAGTAGAGGCATACTAGTGACACTCTGTTTGTCTATGTATTCACACATGTATCATGTTTCCGGTTAATACAATTCTAGCATGGATAATAAATATTTATCATGATATAAGGAAATAAATAATAACTTTATTATTGCCTCTAGGGCATATTTCCTTCAGTCTCCCACTTGCACTACAGTCAATAATCTAGATTACGCAGTAATGATTCTAACACCCATGGAGTCTTGGTGTTGATCATGTTTTGCTCGTGACAGAGGCTTAGTCAATGGGTCTGCAACATTCAGATCCGTATGTATCTTGCAAATCTTTATGTCTCCCACCTGGACTTGATCCCGGATGGAGTTGAAGCGTCTCTTGATGTGCTTGGTTCTCTTGTGAAATCTGGATTCCTTTGCCGAGGCAATTGCACCAGTATTGTCACAAAAGATTTTCATTGGACCCGATGCACTAGGTATGACACCTAGATCCAATATGAACTCCTTCATCCAGACTCCTTCATTTGCTGCTTTTGAAGCAGCAATGTACTCCGCTTCACACGTCGATCCGCCACGACGCTTTGTTTTGAACTGCTCCAACTGACAGCTCCACCATTTAATATAAACATGTATCCGGTTTGCGATTTAGAATCGTCCGGATCAGTGTCAAAGCTTGCATCGACGTAACCATTTACGATGAGCTCTTTTTCACCTCCATAAACGAGAAACATATCCTTAGTCCTTTTCGGGTATTTCAGGATGTTCTTGATCGCTGTCCAGTGATCCACTCCTGGATTACTTTGGTACCTCCCCACTAAACTAATAGCAAGGCACACATCAGGTCTGGTACACAGCATTGCATACATGATAGAGCCTATGGCTGAAGCATAGGGAACATCTTTCATTTTCTCTCTATCTTCTGCAGTGGTCGGGCATTGAGTCTTACTCAATTTCACACCTTGTAACACAGGCAAGAACCCTTTCTTTGCTTGATCCATTTTGAACTTCTTCAAAACTTTATCAAGGTATGTGCTTTGTGAAAGTCCAATTAAGCGTCTTGATCTATCTTTATAGATCTTGATGCCCAATATGTAAGCAACTTCACCGAGGTCCTTCATTGAAAAACTCTTATTCAAGTATCCTTTTATGCTATCCAGAAATTCTATATCATTTCCAATCAACAATATGTCATCCACATATAAGATTAGAAATGCTACAGAGCTCCCACTCACTTTCTTGTAAATACATGCTTCTCCAAAAGTCTGTATAAAACCATATGCTTTGATCACACTATCAAAGCGTTTATTCCAACTCCGAGAGGCTTGCACCAGTCCATAAATGGATCGCTGGAGCTTGCACACTTTGTTAGCACCCTTTGGATCAATAAAACCTTCAGGTTGCATCATATACAACTCTTCTTCTAGAAATCCATTCAAGAATGCAGTCTATACATCCATTTGCCAAATTTCATAATCATAAAATGCGGCAAATGCTAACATGATTCGGACGGACTTAAGCATCGCTATGGGTGAGAAGGTCTCATTGTAGTCAACTCCTTGAACTTGTCGAAAACCTTTTGCAACAAGTCGAGCTTTGTAGACAGTAATATTACCATCAGCGTCTGTCTTCTTCTTGAAGATCCATTTATTCTCGATGGCTTGTCGATCATCGGGCATGTCAACCAAAGTCCACACTTTGTTCTCATACATGGATCCCATCTCAGATTTCATGGCCTCAAGCCATTTTGTGGAATCTGGGCTCATCATCGCTTCCTCATAGTTTGTAGGTTCGTCATGGTCTTGTAACATGGCCTCCAGAACAGGATTACCGTACCACTCTGGTTGACCTACAAGGTTCGGTAGTAACTTGATCTGAAGTTTCATGATCATCATCATTAGCTTCCTCACTAATCGGTCTAGGTGTCACAGGAACCGGTTTCTGTGATGAACTACTTTCCAATAAGGGAGCAGGTACAATTACCTCATCAAGTTCTACTTTCCTTCCACTCACTTCTTTCGAGAGAAACTCCTTCTCTAGAAAGGATCCAAATTTAGCAACAAAAGTCTTGCCTTCAGATCTGTGATAGAAGGTGTACCCAACAGTTTCCTTTGGGTATCCTATGAAGACATATTTCTCCGATTTGGGTTTGAGCTTATCAGGTTGAAGCTTTTTCACATAAGCATCGCAGCCCCAAACTTTAAGAAACGACAACTTTGGTTTCTTGCCAAACCACAGTTCATAAGGCGTCATCTCAACGGATTTTGATGGTGCCCTATTTAACGTGAATGCAGCCGTCTCTAAAGCATAACCCCAAAATGATAACGGTAGATCAGTAAGAGACATCATAGATCACACCATATCTAGTAAAGTACGATTACGACGTTCGGACACACCATTACGCTGTGGTGTTCCGGGTGGCGTGAGTTGCGAAACTATTCCGCATTGTTTCAAATGTAGACCAAACTCGTAACTCAAATATTCTCCTCCATGATCAGATCATAGAAACTTTATTTTCTTGTTACGATGATTTTCCACTTCACTCTGAAATTCTTTGAACTTTTCAAATGTTTCAAACTTATGTTTCATTAAGTAGATATACCCATATCTGCTCAAATCATCCGTGAAGGTGAGAAAATAACAATACCCGCCGCAAGCCTCAATATTCATCGGACCACATACATCAGTATGTATGATCTCCAACAAATCTTTTGCTCGCTCCATTGTTCCGTAGAACGGCGTTTTATTCATCTTTCCCATGAGGCATGGTTAGCAAGTACCAAGTGATTCATAATCAAGTGATTCCAAAAGTCCATCAGTATGGAGTTTCTTCATGCGCTTTATACCAATATGACCTAAACGGGAGTGCCACAAATAAGTTGCACTATCATTATCAACTCTGCATCTTTTGGCTTTAATATTATGAATATCTGTATCACTACTATCGAGATTTAATATAAATAGACCACTTTTCAAGGGTGCATGACCATAAAAGATATTACTCATATAAATAGAACAACCATTATTCTTAGATTTAAATGAATAACCGTCTCATATCAAACAAGATCCAAATATAATGTTCATGCTCAACGCTGGCACCAAATAACAATTATTTAGGTCTAAAACTAATCCCGGAGGTAGATGTAGAGGTAGCGTGCCGACTGCGATCACAGCGACTTTGGAACCATTTCCCACGCGCATCGTCACCTCATCCTTAGCCAATCTTCGCTTAATCCATAGCCCCTGTTTCGAGTTGCAAATATTAGCAACAGAACCAATATCAAATACCCAGGTGCTACTGTGAGCATTAGTAAGGTACACATCAATAACATGTATATCACATATACCTTTGTTCACCTTGCCATCCTTCTTATCCGCCAAATACTTGGGGCAGTTCCGCTTCCAGTGACCAGTCTGCTGCTACCTCTTGAGCACTTCCGTTGGTTTTCCCTTGAAGAGGAAAGGGTGGTGCAGCAAAGTAGCGTAAGTATTTTCCTCACTTTTTGAGAACCAAGGTATCAATCCAGTAGGAGGCTACGCGCGAGTTCCTCACAGCTACACAAAACAAATAAATCCTCGCAACCAACGCGATAAGGGGTTGTCAATCCCTACACGGTCACTTACGAGAGTGAGATCTGATAGATATGATAATATAATATTTTTGGTATTTTTATGATAAAGATGCAAAGTAAAATAAAAGCAAAGAAAATAACTAAGTATTGGAAGATTTAATATGATGAAGATAGACTCGGGGGCCATAGGTTTCACTAGTGTCTTCTCTCAAGAGCATAAGTATTTTACGGTGGGTGAACAAATTACTGTTGAGCAATTGACAAAATTGAGCATAGTTATGAGAATATCTAGGTATGATCATGTATATAGGCATCACGTCCGAGACAAGAAGACCGACTCCTGCCTGCATCTACTACTATTACTCCACACATCGACTGCTATCCAGCATGCATCTAGAGTATTAAGTTCAAGAGAACAGAGTAACGCTTTAATCAAGATGACATGATGTAGAGGGATAAACTCATGCAATATGATGGAAACCCCATCTTGTTATCCTCGATGGCAACAATACAACACGTGCCTTGCTGCCCCTACTATCACTGGGAAAGGACACCGCAAGATGGAACCCAAAGCTAAGCACTTCTCCCATTGCAAGAAAGACCAATCTAGTAGGCCAAACCAAACTGATAATTCAAAGAGACTTGCAAAGATAACCAATCATACATAAAAGAATTCAGAGAAGATTCAAATATTGTTCATATATAAACTTGATCATAAACCCACAATTCATCGGTCTCAACAAACACACCGCAAAAGAAGATTACATCGAATAGATCTCCACAAGAGAGGGGGAGAACTTTGTATTGAGATCCAAAAAGAGAGAAGAAGCCATCTAGCTAATAACTATGGACCCGAAGGTCTGAGGTAAAATACTCACGCTTCATCGGAGAGGCTATGATGTTGATGTAGAAGCCCTCTGTGATCGATGCCCCCTCCGGCGGAGCTCCAGAACAGGCCCCAAGATGGGATCTCGTGGATACAGAAAGTTATGGCGGTGGAATTAGGGTTTTGGCTCCGTATCTGATCGTTTGGGGGTACGTAGGTATATATAGGAGGAAGAAGTACGTCGGTGGAGCAACAGCGGGCCCACGAGGGTGGAGGGTGCGCCTGGGGGGGTAGGCGTGCCCCCTACCTCATGGCCTCCGTGTTGGTTGCTTGACGTAGGGTCCAAGTCTCCTGGGTCTTGTTCGTTCCAAAAATCACGTTCCCGAAGGTTTCATTCTGTTTGGACTCCGTTTGATATTCCTTTTCTTCGAAACCCTAAAATAGGCAAAAAAACAACAATTCTGGGCTGGGCCTCCGGTTAATAGGTTAGTCCCAAAAATAATATAAAAGTGGATAATAAAGCCCAATAATGTCCAAAATAGAAGATAATATAGCATGGAGCAATCAAAAATTATAGATACGTTGGAGACGTATCAAGCATCCCCAAGCTTAATTCCTGCTCGTCCTCGAGTAGGTAAATGATAAAAACAGAATTTTTGATGTGGAATGCTACTTGGCATATTTTCAATGTAATTCTTCTTAATTGTGGTATGAATATTCAGATCCAAAATATTCAAGACAAAAGTTCAATATTGACATAAAAATAATAATACTTCAAGCATACTAACTAAGCAATTATGTCTTCTCAAAATAACATGGCCAAAGAAAGTTATCCCTACAAAATCATATAGTCTGGCTATGCTCTATCTTCACCACACAAAGTATTTACATCATTCACAACCCCGATGACAAGCTAAGCAATTGTTTCATACTTTTGGTGTTCTCAAACTTTTTCAATCTTCACGCAATACATGAGCGTGAGCCATGGACATATCACTTTAGGTGGAATAGAATGGTGGTTGTGGAGGAGACAAAAAGGGAGAAGATAGTCTCACATCAACTAGGCGTATCAACGGGCTATGGAGATGCCCATCAATAGATATCAATGTGAGTGAGTAGGGATTACCATGCAACGGATGCACTAGAGCTATAAGTATATGAAAGCTCAAAAAGAAACTAAGTGGGTGTGCATCCAACTTGCTTGCTCACGAAGACCTAGTGCATTTTGAGGAAGCCCATCATTGGAATATGCAAGCCAAGTTCTATAATGAAAAATTCCCACTAGTATATGAAAGTGATAACAAAGGAGACTCTCTATCATGAAGATCATGGTGCTACTTTGAAGCACAAGTGTGGTAAAAGGATAGTAGCATTGTCCCTTCTCTCTTTTTCTCTAATTTTTTTATTTGGGCCTTCTCTTTTTTGTATGGTCTCTTTTTTTTCGTCCGGAGTCTCATCCCGACTTGTGGGGAAATCATAGTCTCCATCATCCTTTCCTCACTGGGACAATTCTCTAATAATGATGATCATCACACTTTTATTTTCTTACAACTCAAGAATTACAACTCGATACTTTGAACAAAATATGACTCTATGTGAATGCCTCCGGCGGTGTACCGGGATATGCAATGACTCATGAGTGACATGTATGAAATAATTATGAACGGTGGCTTTGCCACAAATACAATGTCAACTACATGATCATGCAAAGCAATATGACAATGATGGAGCGTGTCATAGTAAACGGAACGGAAAGTTGCATGGCAATATATCTCGGAATGGCTATGGGAATGCCATGATAGGTAGGTATGGTGGCTGTTTTGAGGAAGGTATATGGTGGGCGTATGATATCGGCGAAAGGTGCGTGGTATTAGAGAGGCTAGCAATGGTGGAAGGGTGAGAGTGCGTATGATCCATGGACTCAACATTAGTCATAAAGAACTCATATACTTATTGCAAAAATCTACAAGTTATCAAAGCAAATTATTACGCGCATGCTCCTATGGGGATATATTGGTAGGAAACAACCATCGCTCATCCCCGACCGCCACTCATAAGGAAGACAATCAATAAATAAATCATGCTCCTACTTCATCACATAACGGTTCACCATACGTGCATGCTACGGGAATCACAAACTTTAACACAAGTATTTCTCAAATTCACAACTACTCAACTAGCATGACTCTAATGTCACCATCTCCATATCTCAAAACAATTATCAAGCATCAAACTTCTCATAGTATTCAACACACTCATAAGAGAATTTTATTATTAATCTTCTATACCTAGCATATTAGGATTATTTAAGCAATTTACCAAGCTATTTAACACTCTAAAAATAATCTAAGTGAAACATGAGAGATCAACAGTTTCTATAAAACAAATCTACCACCGTTCTCTAAAAGATATAAGTGAAGCACTAGAGCAAAACTATATAACTCAAAAGATATAAGTGAAGCACATAGAATATTCTAATAATTTCCGAATCATGTGTGTCTCTCTCAAAAGGTGTGTACAGAAAAGATGATTGTGGTAAACTAAAAAGCAAAGACTCAAATCATACAAGACGCTCCAAGCAAAACACATATCATGTGGTGAATAAAAATATAGCTCCAAGTAAAGTTACCGATAGAAGTAGACGAAAGAGGGGATGCCTTCCGGGGCATCCCCAAGCTTTGGATTTTAGGTGTCCTTAGATTATCTTGGGGGTGCCATGGGAATCCCCAAGATTAGTCTCTTTCCACTCCTTGTTCCATAATCCATCAAATCTTTACCCAAAACTTGTAAACTTCACAACACAAAACTTAAAGTAGAAAATCTCGTGAGCTCCGTTAGCGAAAGAAAACAAAAGACCACTTCAAGGTACTGTAATTAAATCATTCTTTATTTATATTGGTGTTAAACCTACTGTATTCCAACTTATCTATGGTTTATAAACTATTTTACTAGCCATAGATTCATCAAAATAAGAAAACAACACACGAAAAACAGAATCTGTCAAAAACAGAACAGTATGTAGTAATCTGTAGCTAGCCGAAGATCTGGAACCCCAAAAATTCTAAAATAAATTTCTGGACGTGAGGACTTTATCTATTAATCATCTTCAAAAAGAATTAACTAAATAGCACTTTCCAAATAAAACTGGCAGCAGTTCTCGTGAGCGCTAAAGTTTCTGTTTTTTACAGCAAGATTACCAAGACTTTCCCCAAGTCTTCCCAACGGTTCTACTTGGCACAAACACTAATTAAACACAAAAAACACAACCAAAACAGAGCCTATATAAATTATTTATTACTAAACATGAGCAAAAAGTAAGGAATAAAAATAAAATTGGGTTGCCTCCCAACAAGCGCTATCGTTTAACGCCCCTAGCTAGGCATAAAAAGCAAGGATAGATCTAGGTATTGCTATCTTTGGTAGGTAATTCTTCAATGAGGCATCTATCGTCCTTAGGAATTTATTTCTTTTTATTGATTATCAAACTTTTAGGCACAAGATCGAAAAAATCATTAGCAGCAAATGGTTCCTTAATGATAGCAAAAAGATTAGGATGAACACTTATAGATTTGAGATCCGCAGTTTCTTTGCTAGAGGATTCACCTTTATTTTTAGGAATATACATAATCTTGGCAATTTTAGTTGGAGGACTTGGAGTATATTTACGGAAGAAAAGTGGTTCCCAAGTTGGTAATGATACCCTCAAGTTTATCGAATCTAGTGGAATCATGATTTATTCTTTCATTAACTATAGGTTCCTTCTCTTTAATATTTTTCAAAGTTACTCCTACTTTAGATCCATATTGGGTAATTTGGTTGTGGATCTTTTTATCGAAATTTTCAATTAACTCAACGGTAGCAACTTTATTTTCAATAATTTCAAGTTTTTGCATTACATGCTCCAAAGTTAACATAGTTCCATTAACCAAAAGAGGTGGTGAGCCAAACAAATCTATCAAAGCATTATAAGAATCAAAAGTATGGCTACCCAAGAAGTTCCCTCCGGTAATGGTATCCAGGATATATCTATGCCAAGGAGTAGTGCCTACATAAAAATTGCGAAGAAGAACGGAAGTTCATTGCTTCCTGGTAGATCTATTTTGAGCATTTCAAATTCTATACCAAGCGTATTTTAGATTTTCTCCCTCCCTTTGTTTAAAATTTACAACTTCATTCTCGGGAGACAACGGAGAAGATAGAGGACTCGCCATAACGACAAGCAAATGGGGAATGGGCAAAAGAGGCAAATAGAGAAAGAGAGGGAGGATAGAGAGAGAGGGCGAATAAAACGGCAAGGGTGAAGTGCGGAGAGGAAAACGAGAGGCAAATGGAAAATAATGTAATGCGGGAGATAAGGGTTTGTGATGGGTACTTGGTATGTTGACTTTTGCGTAGACCTCCCCGGCAACGGCGCCAGAAACCCTTCTTGCTACCTCTTGAGCACTTGCGTTGGTTTTCCCTTGAAGAGGAGAGGGTGGTGCAGCAAAGTAGCGTAAGTATTTCCCTCAGTTTTTGAGAACCAAGGTATCAATCCAGTAGGAGGCTACGCGCGAGTCCCTCGCACCTACACAAAACAAATAAATCATCGCAACCAACGCGATAAGGGGTTGTCAATCCCTACACGGTCACTTACGAGAGTGAGATCTGATAGATATGATAAGATAATATTTTTGGTATTTTTATGATAAAGATGCAAAGTAAAATAAAAGCAAAGAAAATAACTAAGTATTGGAAGATTTAATATGATGAAGATAGACCCGGGGGCCATAGGTTTCACTAGTGGCTTCTCTCAAGAGCATAAGTATTTTACGGTGGGTGAACAAATTACTGTTGATCAATTGACAAAATTGAGCATAGTTATGAGAGAATCTAGGTATGATCATGTATATAGGCATCACGTCCGAGACAAGTAGACCGACTCCTGCCTGCATCTACTACTATTACTCCACACATCGACCACTATCCAGCATGCATCTAGAGTATTAAGTTCAAGAGAACAGAGTAACACTTTAATCAAGATGACATGATGTAGAGGGATGAACTCATGCAATATGATGAAAACCCCATCTTGTTATCCTCGATGGCAACAATACAACACGTGCCTTGCTGCCCCTACTATCACTGGGAAAGGACACCGCAAGATTTAACCCAAAGCTAAGCACTTCTCCCATTGCAAGGAAGATCAATCTAGTAGGCCAAACCAAACTGATAATTCGAAGAGACTTGCAAAGATAACCAACCATACATAAAAGAATTCAGAGAAGATTCAAATATTGTTCATAGATAAACTTGATCATAAACCCACAATTCATCGGTCTCAATAAACACACCGCAAAAGAAGATTACATCGAATAGATCTCCACAAGAGAGGGGGAGAACTTTGTATTGAGATCCAAAAAGAGAGAAGAAGCCATCTAGCTAATAACTATGGACCCGAAGGTCTGAGGTAAACTACTCACACTTCATCGGAGAGGCTATGGTGTTGATGTAGAAGCCCTCCGTGATCGATGCCCCCTCCGGCGGAGCTCCGGAACAGGCCCCAAGATGGGATATCGTGGATACAGAAAGTTACGGCGGTGGAATTAGGGTTTTGGCTCCGTATCTGATCGTTTGGGGGTACGTAGGTATATATAGGAGGAAGAAGTACATCGGTGGAGCAACAGGGGGCCCACGAGGGTGGAGGGCGCACCTGGGAGGGGTAGGCGCGCCCCCTACCTCGTGGCCTCCCTGATGGTTGCTTGACGTAGGGTCCAAGTCTCCTGGGTCTTGTTTGTTCCAAAAATCATGTTCCCGAAGGTTTCATTCTGTTTGGACTCCGTTTGATATTCCTTTTCTTCGAAACCCTAAAATAGGCAAAAAAACAGTAGTTCTGGGCTGGGCCTCCGGTTAATAGGTTAGTCCCAAAAATAATATAAAAGTGGATAATAAATCCCAATAATGTCCAAAACATAAGATAATATAGCATGGAGCAATCAAAAAGTATAGATACGTTGGAGACGTATCATCCGCTTGCAGTAGAAGCACTCAGTCTCAGGCTTAGGTCCAGACTTGGGTTTCTTCTCTTGAGCAACGACTTGTTTGTTGTTCTTCTTGAAGCTCCCCTTCTTCTTCCCTTTGCCCTTTTTCTTGAAACTAGTGGTCTTGTTGACCATCAACACTTGATGCCCCTTCTTGATTTCTACCTCCGCAGCCTTTAGCATTGCGAAGAGCTCGAGAATTGTCTTATCCATCCCTTGCATATTATAGTTCATCACGAAGCTCTTGTAGCTTGGTGGCAGTGATTGAAGAATTCTGTCAATGACACTATCATCCGGAAGATTAACTCCCAGTTGAATCAAGTGATTGTTATACCCAGACATTCTGAGTATATGTTCACTGACAGAACTATTCTCCTCCATTTTGAAGCTATAGAACTTATTGGAGACTTCATATCTCTCAATCCGAGCATTTGCTTGAAATGTTAACTTCAACTCCTAGAACATCTCATATGCTCCATGACGTTCAAAACGTCGTTGAAGTCCCGGTTCTAAGCCGTAAAGCATGGCACACTGAACTATCGAGCAGTCATCAGCTTTGCTCTGCCAGACGTTCATAACATCTGGTGTTGCTCTTGCAGCAGGTTTGGCACCTAGCGGTGCTTCCAGGACGTAATTCTTCTGTGCAGAAATGAGAATAATCCTCAAGTTACAGACCCAGTCCTTGTAATTGCTACCATCATCTTTCAACTTTGTTTTCTCAAGGAATGCATTAAAATTCAACGGAACAATAGCACGGGCCATCTATCTACAACAACATAGACATGCAAAATACTATCAGGTACTAAGTTCATGATAAATTAAAGTTCAGTTAATCAAATTATTTAAAGAACTCCCACTTAGATAGACATCCCTCTAATCCTCTAAGTGATCACGCGATCCATATCAACTAAACCATGTCTGATCATCACGTGAGATGGAGTAGTTTCAATGGTGAACATCACTTTATTGATCATATCTACTATATGATTCACGCTCGACCTTTCGGTCTCAGTGTTCCGAGGCCATATCTGCATATGCTAGGCTCGTCAAGTTTAACCTGAGTATTCTGCGTGTGCAACTGTTTTGCACCCGTTGTATTTGAATGCAGAGCTTATCACACCCGATCATCACGTGGTGTCTCAGCACGAAGAACTTTCGCAATGGTGCATACTCAGGGAGAACACTTATACCTTGAAATTTAGTGAGAGATCATCTTATAATGCTACCGTCGATCTAAGCAAAATAAGATGCATAAAAGATAAAGATCACATGCTATAAGTGATATGATATGGCCATCATCATCTTGTGCTTGTGATCTCCATCTCCGAAGCACCATCATGATCACCATCGTCACCGGCGCGACACCTTGATCTCCATCGTAGCATCGTTGTCGTCTCGCCAACTATTGCTTCTACGACTATTGTTACCACTTAGTGATAAAGTAAAGCAATTATAGGGCGATTGCATTGCATACAATAAAGCGACAACCATATGGCTCCTGCCAGTTGCCGATAACTCGGTTACAAAACATGATCATCTCATACAATAAAATTTAGCATCATGCCTTGACCATATCAAATGACAACATGCCCTGCAAAAACAAGTTAGATGTCCTCTACTTTGTTGTTGCAAGTTTTTACGTGGCTGCTACGGGCTGAGCAAGAACCGTTCTTACCTACGCATCAAAACCACAACGATAATTCGTCAAGTTAGTGTTGTTTTAACCTTCTCAAGGACCAGGCGTATCCACACTCGGTTCAACTAAAGTTTGAGAAACTGACACCCGCCAGCCACCTATGTGCAAAGCACGTCGGTCGAACTAGTCTCGCGTAAGCGTACGCGTAATGTCGGTCTGGGCCGCTTCATCCAACAATACTGCCGAACCAAAGTATGACATGCTGGTAAGCAGTATGACTTATATCGCCCACAACTCACTTCTGTTCTACTCGTGCATATAACATCTACGCATAAAACCAGGCTCGGATGCCACTGTTGGGGAATGTAGTAATTTCAAAAAAAAATCATACGCACACACAGGATCATGGTGATGCATAGCAACAAGAGGGGAGATGTGTTGTCTACGTGCCCTCGTAGACCGGAAGCGGAAGCGTTAGCACAACGTGGTTGATGTAGTCCTACGTCTTCATGATCCGACCGATCCAAGTACCGAACGTACGACACCTCCGAGTTCAGCACGCGTTCAGCTCGATGACGTCCCGCGAACTCCGATCCAGCAGAGCTTCTCGGGAGAGTTCCGTCAGCACGATAGTGTGATGACGGTGATGATATTGCTACCGACGCAGGGCTTCGCCTAAGCACTGCTACAATATGATCGAGGTGGAATATGGTGGACGGGGGAACCGCACACGGCTAAGAGATCAAGAGATCAACTGTTCTGTCTAGAGGTGCCCCCTGCCCCCGTATATAAAGGACCAGGGGTAGGAGGCGGCCGGCCAGGGGAGGGCGCGCCAGGGAGGAGTCCTACTCCCACCGGGAGTAGGACTCCCTTCTTTTCCTAGTTGGAGGAGGGGAAAGGAAGGGAAGGAGAGAGAAGAAGGAAAGGGGGGCGTCGCCCCCCCTCCTTGTCCAATTCGGACTAGAGGGGAAGGGGGCGCGCGGCCTGCCCTAGCCGCCCCTCCTCTTCTCCAGTAAGGCCCATCCTGGCCCATTAAACTCCCCGGAGGGTTCCGGTAACCCCCGGTACTCCGGTATATGTCCGAAACTCCCCGAAACCATTTCGGTGTCCGAACATAGTCGTCCAATATATCGATCTTTATGTCTCGACCATTTCGAGACTCCTCATCATGTCCATGATCACATCCGGGACTCCGAACTACCTTCGGTACATCAAAACACAAAAACTCATAATACAATCGTCACCGAAACTTTAAGCGTGCGGACCCTACGGGTTCGAGAACTATGTAGACATGAACGAGACATGTCTCCGGTCAATAACCAATAGCGGAACCTAGATGCTCATATTGGCTCCTACATATTCTACGAAGATCTTTATCGGTCAAACCACATAACAACAGACGTTGTTCCCTTTGTCATCGGTATGTTACTTGCCCGAGATTCGATCGTCGGTATCTTAATACCTAGTTCAATCTCATTACCAGCAAGTCTCTTTACTCGTTCTGTAACACATCATCCGCAACTAACTCATTAGTTACAATGCTTGCAAGGCTTATAGTGATGTGCATTACCGAGTGGGCCCAGGGATACCTCTCCGACAATCGGAGTGACAAATCCTAATCTCGAAATACGCCAACCCAACAAGTACCTTTGGAGACACCTGTAGAGCACCATTATAATCACCCAGTTACATTGTGACGTTTGGTAACACACAAAGTGTTCCTCCGGTAAACGGGAGTTGCATAATCTCATAGTCATAGGAACATGTATAAGTCATGAAGAAAGCAATAGCAACATACTAAACGATCAAGTGCTAAGCTAACGGAATGGGTCAAGTCAATCACATCATTCTCCTAATGATGTGATCCCGTTAATCAAATGACAACTCATGTCTATGGCTAGGAAACATAACCATCTTTGATTAACGAGCTAGTCAAGTAGAGGCATACTAGTGACACTCTGTTTGTCTATGTATTCACACATGTATCATGTTTCCGGTTAATACAATTCTAGCATGAATAATAAACATTTATCATGATATAAGGAAATAAATAATAACTTTATTATTGCCTCTAGGGCATATTTCCTTCATGGCTCTCCCTCTCCGTATGCACCCAATCATCGCGCGCCCATTTGAGGGCCGCTTCGTCGTCGAGCGCCTCCTCCTTGACGGGCTCCGTCTTCACGACGGGGAGCCCTGGATCCGGCTTGATGGCGGCGAGCCCCGGCTCCGTCTTCAACTTGACGAAACACGGAGGAGCCGAGGACGTGGCACGCCGGCCGCCCTCGTTGATGACGATGCTGGCGCTGCGGGTGCGCCGGCCAAGCGGCGTCTCCGCGGCGGGCTCTGCCTTGACGCCGAAGATTGCCGGCGAGCCGGAAGAGTGGGAGGAGGAGGAAGAGTGGGAGGAGTAAGAGGCGGTGAACCTCCTGGGCACCGACGGCCCGGCGCTCTGGCGAGGGTCCGGCACGGCCACCGCGGCGGGGTACGCCAGCGGCGGGTTGTTGACGCCCTCGAGGTGTGCGATCACCTCGTGTAGGGTGCGGCCGGGGACCCCCCACTAGACGCGGCGGCTGTCGCTGTTCTTCGGGCCGCCGACCACCGTCGCCCCGTTCGTCAACGCCAGCCTATGCGCCTGCCGCCGCTGGAAATAGTCCGCTGCTACGTCTTGAGCTTGCGTTGGTTTTCCCCGAAGAGGAAGGGATGATACAGCAGAGTAGCGTAAGTATTTCCCGCAGTTTTTGAGAACCAAGGTATCAATCCAGTAGGAGGCCACGCTCAAGTCCTACCTGCACAAAACGATAGCTACTCGCAACCAACGAGATTAGGGGTTGTCAATCCGTTCACGGTCACTTACGAGAGTGAGATCTGATAGATATAATATTTTTGGTGTTTTTGGTATAAAGATGCAAAGTAAAAAGTAAAAGCAAAGCAAGATTAAAGTGATGGAGATTGATATGATGAGAATAGACCCGGGGGCCATAGGTTTCACTAGTGGCTTCTCTCAAGAGCATAAGTATTCTACGGTGGGTGAACAAATTACTGTTGAGAAATTGACAAAATTGAGCATAGTTATGAGAATATCTAGGCATGATCATGTATATAGGCATCACGTCCGTGACAAGTAGATCGAAACGATTCTGCATCTACTACTATTACTCCACTCATCGACCGCTATCCAGCATGCATCTAGAGTATTAAGTTAAAAACAGAGTAACGCCTTAAGCAAGATGACATGATGTAGAGAGATAAATTCATGCAATATGAAATAAACCCCATCTTGTTATCCTCGATGGCAACGATACAATACGTGCCTTGCTGCCCCTTCTGTCACTGGGTAAGGACACCGCAAGATCGAACCCAAAGCTAGGCACTTCTCCCGTGGCAAGAACTACCAATCTAGTTGGCCAAACCAAACGGATAATTCGAAGAGACTTGCAAAGATAACCAATCATACATAAAATAATTCAGAGAAGATTCAAATATTATTCATAGATAGACTTGATCATAAACCCACAAATCATCGGTCTCAACAAACACACCGCAAAAAGAAGATTACATCGAATAGATCTCCACAAGAGAGGGGGAGAACTTTGTATTGAGATTCAAAGAGAGAGAAGAAGCCATCTAGCTACTAACTATGGGCCTGAAGGTCTGAGGTGAACTACTCACACTTCATCGGAGAGGCTCGGATGATGTAGAAGCCCTCCGTGATGACGGCCCTCTTCCGGCGGTGCTCCGGAACAGGCCCCAAGATGGGATCTCGTGGATACAGAAAGTTGCGGCGGTGGAATTAGGTTTTTGGCTCATGTTCTGATTGTTTGGGGGTACGTGTGTATATATATAGGAGGAAGAAGTACGCCGAAGGAGCAACGAGGGGCCCACAAGGCAGGGGGCGCGCCCTAGGGGGGGCGCCCCCAACCTCGTGACCGCCTCTTTTGTTCCTTGGAGCAGGGTCCATGTCTCCTAGATCACGTTCGGTGTGAAAATCACGTTCCCGAAGGTTTTATTCCGTTTGGACTCCGTTTGATATTCTGTTTCTTCGAAACACTGAAATAGGCAAAAAAACAGCAATTCTGGGATGGGCCTCCGGTTAATAGGTTAGTCCCAAAAATAATATAAAAGTGGAAAATAAAGCCCAATATAGTCCAAAACAGTAGATAATATAGCATGGAGCAATCAAAAATTATAGATACGTTGGAGACGTATCAGGCATCCCCAAGCTTAATTCCTGCTCGTCCTTGAGTAGGTAAGTGATAAAAAGAGAATTTTTGATGCGGAGTGCTACTTGGCATAATTTCAATGCAAATCTTCTTAATTGTGGTATGAATATTCAGATTAGAAAGATTCAAGACAAAAGTTTATATTGACATAAAAAATAACAATACTTCAAGCATACTAATAAAGCAATTATGTCTTCTCAAAATAACATGGCCAAGGAAAGTTATCCCTACAAAATCATATAGTCTGGCTATGCTCCATCTTCACCACACAAAGTATTTAAATCATGCACAACCCCGATGACAAGCCAAGCAATTGTTTCATACTCTAACATTTTCAAAACTTTTTCAATCTTCACGCAATACATGAGCGTGAGCCATGGATATAGCACTATAGGTGGAATAGAATGGTGGTTGTGGAGAAGACAAAAAGGAGAAGATAGTCTCACATCAACTAGGCATATCAACGGGTTATGGAGATGCCCATCAATAGATATCAATGTGAGTGAGTAGGGATTGCCATGCAACAGATGCACTAGAGCTATAAGTATATCAAAGCTCAAAAAGAAACTAAGTGGGTGTGCATCCAACTTGCTTGCTCATGAAGACCTAGGGCAATTTGAGGAAGCCCATCATTGGAATATACAAGCCAAGTTCTATAATGAAAAATTCCCACTAGTATATGAAAGTGATAACATGAGAGACTCTCTACTATGAAGATCATGGTGCTACTTTTAAGCACAAGTGTGGTAAAAGGATAGTAACATTGTCCCTTCTCTCTTTTTCTCTCATTTTTTTATTTATATTTTTTTGTTTGGGCCTTTTCTCTTTTTTATGGCCTCTTTTTATTTGGGCTTCTTTGGCCTCTTTTATTTATTTTTATTTTATTTATTTTTCGTCTGGAGTCTCATCCCGACTTATGGGGGAATCATAGTCTCCATCATTCTTTCCTCACTGGGACAATGCTCTAATAATGATGATCATCACACTTTTATTTTTCTTACAACTCAATACTTAGAACAAAATATGACTCTATATGAATGCATCCGGCGGTGTACCGGGATATGCAATATGACAATGATGGAGTGTGTCATGATGAACTAGATGGTGGAAAGTTGCATGGCAATATATCTCGGAATGGCTATGGAAATGCCATAATAGGTAGGTATGGTGGCTGTTTTGAGGAAGGTATATGGTAGGTGTATGATACCGTCGAAAGGTGCGCGGTATTAGAGAGGCTAGCAAGGGTGGAAGGGTGAGAGTGCGTATAATCCATGGACTCAACATTAGTCATAAAGAACTCATATACTTATTGCAAAAATCTAGAAGTTATCAAAGCAAAGTATTACGCGCATGCTCCTAGGGGGATAGATTGGTAGGAAAAGACCATCACTCGTCCCCGACCGCCACTCATAAGGAAGACAATCAATAAATAAATCATGCTCCGACTTCATCACATAACGGTTCACGATACGTGCATGCTACGGGAATCACAAACTTTAACACAAGTATTCTTTAAATTCACAACTACTCAACTAGCATGACTTTAATATTATCACCTCCATATCTCAAAACAATTATCATGCTTCAATCTTTTCTTAGTATTCAACACACTCAAAAGAAAGTTTCACAAATCTTGAATACCAAGCATATTATTATTAAGCAAATTACCATGCTATTAAGAGACTCTCAAAATAATGTAAGTGAAGCATGAGAGATCAATAGTTTCTTTAAAACAAATCTACCACCGTGCTCTAAAAGATCTAAGTGAAGCACATAGAGCAAAATTATAAAACTCAAAAGATATAAGTGAAGCACATAGAGCAAAATTATCTAGCTCAAAATATATAAGTGAAGCACATAGAGCAAAACTACTTAGCTCAAAAGATATAAGTGAAGCACATAGAGTATTCTATCAAATTTTAATTCATGTATGGCTCTCTCGAAAGGTGTGTACAGCAAGGATGATTGTGGCATACTAAGACACAAATACACAAATAATACAATACGCTCCAAGCAAAACACATATCATGTTGGTGAATAAAAATATAGCTCCAAGTAAATTACCGATGGAAGTGGACGAAAGAGGGGATGCCTTCCGGGGCATCCCCAAGATTTGACTTTTTGGTGTCCTTGGATTATATTGGGGGTGCCATGGGCATCCCCAAGCTTAGACTCTTGCCACTCCTTGTTCCATGATCCATCAAAAGAATTCGCCCAGAACTTGAAAACTTCACAACACAAAACTCAAAATAGAAAACTCGTGAGCTCCGTTAGCGAAAGAAAACAAAAAACCACTTCAAGGTACTGTAATGAACTCATTATTTATTTATATTGGTGTTAAACCTACTGTATTCAAACTTCTCCATGGATTATAAACTATTTTACTAGCCATAGATTCATCAAAATAAGCAAACAACACACGAAAAACAGAATCTGTCAAAAACAGAACAGTCTGTAGTAATCTGTAGCTAGCGCAAGATCTGGAACCCAAACAATTCTAAAATAAATTTCTGGACGTGAGGAATTTATCTATTAATCATCTGCAAAAATAATTAACTAAATAGCACTCTTCAAATAAAAATGACAGCAGTTCTCGTGAGCGCTAAAGTTTCTGTTTTTTACAGCAAGTTCAACAAGACTTTCCCCAAGTCTTCCCAACGGTTCTACTTGGCACAAACACTAATTAAACACAAAAAACACAACCAAAACAGAGGCTAAATAATTTATTTATTACTAAGCAGGAGCAAAAAGCAAGGAATAAAAATAAAATTGGGTTGCCTCCCAACAAGCGCTATCGTTTAACGCCCCTAGCTAGGCATAAAAGCGAGGATAGATCTAGGTATTGCCATCTTTGGTAGGCAATTCTTCGATGAGGCATCTGTTTCCCTTAGGAATTTCTTTCTTTCTAGTGATTATTAAACTTTTAGGCACAAGATCAAAAAATTCATGTGTAGCAATTGGTTCCTTAATGATATCAAAAAGATTGGGATGAATACTTATAGATTTAAGATCCGCAGTTTCCTTAGATGATTCACCCTTATTTTTAGGAACATACATAAGCTTGGCAATTTTAGTAGTAGGACTTGGAGTATTCTTTACGGAAGAAAAAGTGGTTCCCAAGTTTGTAATGATATCCTCAAGTTTATCAATTCTAGTAGAATCTAAGTTCATTTTCTCATTAACTATGGGTTCTTTTTCCTTAATATTTTTCAAAGTCATTCCTACCTTAGATCCTTATTGAGTAATTTGATTGTGGATCTTTTTATCTAGATTTTCAATTGATTCAATACTAGCAACTTTATTTTCAATAATTTCAAGTCTTTTCATAACATGCTCCAAAGTTAACATGGTTCCATTAACCAAAAGAGGTGGTGAGCCAAATAAATTTAGCATAGCATTATAAGAATCAAAAGTATGGCTACCCAAGAAGTTCCCTCCGGTAATGGTATCGAGGATATATCTATACCAAGGATTAACACCTACATAAAAATTGCGGAGAAGAACTAAGGTAGATTGCTTCCTGGTAGATCTATTTTAAGCATTGCAAATTCTATACCAAGCATCTTTTAGATTTTCTCCCTCCCTTTGTTTAAAATTTAGAACTTCACTCTCGGGAGACAACGGAGAAGATATGAGACTAGTCATGACGACAAGCAAACAAACTAGCACACAAGCAAACAAAAAATCAAGCGGGCAAAAAGAGGCAAATAGAGAGGGAGGATAGAGAGAGAGAGAGGGCGAATAAAACGACAAGGGTGAATTGGGGGGAGAGGAAAACGAGAGGCAAATGGAAAATAATGTAATGTGAGAGATAGGGATTGCGATGGGTACTTGGTATGTTGACTTTTTGCGTAGACTCCCCGGCAACGGCGCCAGAAATCCTTCTTGCTATGTCTTGAGCTTGCGTTGGTTTTCCCCGAAGAGGAAGGGATGATGCAGCAGAGTAGCGTAAGTATTTCCCTCAGTTTTTGAGAACCAAGGTATCAATCCAGTAGGAGGCCACGCTCAAGTCCCTCGTACCTGCACAAAACGATAGCTACTCGCAACCAACGCGATTAGGGGTTGTCAAACCCTTCACGGTCACTAACGAGAGTGAGATCTGATAGATATAATATTTTTGGTATTTTTGGTATAAAGATGCAAAGTAAAAAGTAAAAGCAAAGCAAGATTAAAGTGATGGAGATTGATATGATGAGAATAGACCCGGGGGCCATAGGTTTCACTAGTGGCTTCTCTCAAGAGCATAAGTATTCTATGGTGGGTGAACAAATTACTGTTGAGCAATTGACAAAATTGAGCATAGTTATGAGAGAATCTAGGTATGATCATGTATATAGGCATCACGTCCGAGACAAGTTGATCGAAACGATTCTGCATCTACTACTATTACTCCACTCATCGACCGCTATCCAGCATGCATCTAGAGTATTAAGTTAAAAACAGAGTAACGCCTTAAGCAAGATGACATGATGTAGAGAGATACATTCATGCAATATGAAATAAACCCCATCTTGTTATCCTCGATGGCAACGATACAATACGTGCCTTGCTGCCCCTTCTGTCACTGGGTAAGGACACCGCAAGATCGAACCCAAAGCTAAGCACTTCTCCCATGGCAAGAACTACCAATCTAGTTGGCCAAACCAAATGGATAATTCAAAGAGACTTGCAAAGATAACTAATCATACATAAAAGAATTCAGAGAAGATTGAAATATTATTCATAGATAGACTTGATCATAAACCCACAATTCATCGATCTCAACAAACACACCGCAAAAAGAAGATTACATCGAATAGATCTCCACAAGAGAGGGGGAGAAATTTGTATTGAGATTCAAAGAGAGAGAAGAAGCCATCTAGCTACTAACTATGGACCCGAAGGTTTGAGGTGAACTACTCACACTTCATCGGAGAGGCTAGGATGATGTAGAAGCCCTCCGTGATGACGGCCCTCTTCTGGCGGAGCTCCGGAACAGGCCCCAAGATGGGATCTCGTGGATACAGAAAGTTGCGGCGGTGGGATTAGGTTTTTGGCTCCTATTCTGATCGTTTGGCGGTACGTGTGTATATATAGGAGGAAGAAGTACGCCGGAGGAGCAACGAGGGGCCTACGAGGCAGGGGGCACGCCCTAGGGGGGGGGCGCCCCCCACCCTCGTGACCGCCTCTTTTGTTCCTTGGATCAGGGTCCAAGTCTCCTGGATCACATTCGGTGAGAAAATCATGTTCTCAAAGGTTTTATTCCGTTTGGACTCCGTTTGATATTCTGTTTCTTCGAAACACTAAAATAGGCAAAAAACAGCAATTCTGGGCTGGGCCTCCGGTTAATAGGTTAGTCCCAAAAATAATATAAAAGTGGAAAATAAAGCCCAATATAGTCCAAAACAGTAGATAATATAGCATGGAGCAATCAAAAGTTATAGATACGTTGGAGACGTATCATCCGCCCATGCCACGTGGTTGCCGGCGATGAACTGAGGGAGGGCGCAGTGCTCCTCCGTCAGGGACGACCGCACGCGGTATACCTCGGCGGCGAAGAGGCCGGGGCACGCGTCGACGTCGGGCACCGGGGGGATGGGGACACCGCCGTTGCTGAGACTCCACCCCGTCGGCCCGGCGCGCATGTTCGGCGGCGACAGGATGTTGGCCTCGAAGAGAAGCCACGCCTCGCCCTGCTGGAGCGAGCGGCGGCCGAAGCTGTGGGCCGCCGCGGCGTCACCGGGAAGCGTTCGACCATGGAGAGAGAAGGGGAAGGGGAGGGAAGGGAGAGCGGCAGAGCTCGGCGGTGGAAGGAAGGGACGGCGGCTGGTTTGGGCTCGATGGTGGAAGGGAGGGACAGCGGCTGGTGTGGCCAGCGGCGAGGGAAGCCTTTGTTTATATAGCCCCAGGCCGTGTGAACGCGTGACAGAAGTGGAGGCGTCGCCGCGCCTGCCCGCCCGTGAGGAATCAATGGCAAGGCTGACCAGAGGCAGCCTTGCCATTGATTCACTGCGGGAAACCGAGGTGTTTTGGGAAGGACGAGGCGCGTGCCGCTGACTCGGTGGGCCCGCCGAGTTTTCGCGCCAAAACCCCTCGCCCTAGCGCCCCCGAGCACCCCCAGCGCATCGGGTTCGGCCTAGGGCCGCCGGCGCCGATTTCGGCCCAAGACGACGAAAAACGTGTTCCTAGGGGCGCGACTGGACCAAATTTTGGGCGCCGGCGCGGCAAAACCGCCTGGGAAGGGCCTGTTGGGGCCGCGGCTGGAGATGCTCTAACCCTAAGGCCTTTCAGCTTACAAACTTTGCTCCATGCCACGAAACACTGTCACACATGAATTTCTTTAGAAGCTGTGTAGAAAAATGCCTTGCAACCTTTGTCCACGCGATCAAGCGCCCACTTAGGAGTTTCGGCCACCGACAGTTGATGACTTGGCCTAGCGCGTATCACCGATTGAACCAGCGTTAGGCGACCACTACGCTCCATCAACCCCCTTTACCACCCGGCAGCAGTTTCAGCACTTTTATCGACGATCAATTGTCATTCAAATCTTGCAAGTTGTTAATCGAGAGATGTAATTAATCCCAAGTATTTGTAGGGGAATGCATCCATCTTCCATGGTAGAGCAACAACCACTAACCCTTGATCTGTCTCCTCTCCATGAATAAGAATAGCTGCAGATTTGAAGAAGTTGATGTTCAGACTTGACGCATGCCCAAAGATATTGAGACTAGTAGAAAACATGGCTTTGGTTCGGGCAGGGAAAGCCCATTAGTCCCGGTTCAGTCACAAACTGGGACCCATGGGGGCATTCGTCCCGGTTCTTTAGCCCAGGGGGGCGGCCGGGGCCTCGTGGGCATTGGTCCCGGTTCGTATGGACCCATTTGTCCCGGTTCGTGGGGCCTCGCTCCTGGCCCACAAACATTGGTCCCGGTTCTTGGCTCGAACCGGGACAGAAGGCTGGGCTTTAGTCCCGGTTCCAGCCATGAACCGGGACAAATGAGTTGCCTATATATACCCCGTCGCCGCAGCAGAGCACTCCACAGTGCTCTGTTTTTTCTGGCCGGCGAGGGGAGGGCATTTGGGTGCTCTAGATCACCTCCTATGCACATGAGGTGTTCGATGAAATGCCCGAGCCACGCTAGTTAAGCTTTCTCCTCTCGAAGCTCGACCTCCAAGCTCCATTTTCCCCGAGATTTGTCTACGTTTAGCGGTCCGTCACGTCCCGTCCCCGTCTTCACCGCCGTCGATCGCCCGCGCCGATCTCGTCGCCTGCACCACCATGGTGAGCCTCTTGTTCTTATCTTCTTCTGAAAGAAAAAAAATCTTACTTTAGATAGATACTTGTCTAATTTTCTTACTTTTATTATTTCTTGTTATTATATAGTGCGATGGTTTTGGTATCCGCCCCCGTCGACCCTCGTCCTGGCTATGATTCGGATGTGGTATATATTATCTTTCATAACTATTTGGTTCATTTATTGTTTATGAAAATTATGCCCATCAAGTTGACATAGATTTTATTTATGTAGGAGGTAGTTGAACCGGAAATTCCAACCGACCCTATTGTCGAGAGGTTAAATTTAGTTGAAGAAGAAAACAATTACTAGAAAGAAAAAAATAAAAAATGAGGAGGAGAATATGATATTGGAGTTGAATGTTGCGGATGTCGTCGATGATCACAAGATCAAGATGGATGCAATGCGGTTGAATATTAGAAAGATTAGAAAATATGCCATTCATACCGAGGCTTGGTATCATTATGCCATTGGATCAATTTTTACCTTGGTTGTGATTATGATCGCATTTGTTGTTGCATTGAAAGGGTTTTACATAGTTTCAACGTATGGTTTAACTAGATGCTCCGGAGAGCTATATGTTGTTCAATGAGAACTATGTATGTACTTTGTTTTTAATGTGATGATGAACTTCTATTAATTTGGTCACTTATCTATTCATGAGAGCTATATGTACTAAATTGATGATGTGGCTTTGAATGGTGCATTTTGAACACAGAAAAACTATGGAGTTCAAACAAGTTACAAAAATGAAATCACTTTGTAACATACGAGTTTCCGTATGAAACCCTCATACTTTGAAAGAGATTGTCCGTTTTGTACACGAAGTGCATCCAGTTTTTGCCGTAACCCTCTCTACTTTCTTGCACATGCTATGTGGTTGAAATGATGATACTATGCCAACTTTCAACCTTTTCAGAGTTCATTTGTAGTGCTTTTCAATTTCAGGGTCTAATAGCTGAAAAAATCAATAAATGCATGAAAAATAACAAATGAAGTCAGAAAGGGTTCAAAATTGATGATGTGGCTTTGAATGGTGCATTTTGAACACAGAAAAAGTATGGAGTTCAAATAAGTTCAAAACAATGAAATCCCTTTGTAACATACGAGTTTCCGTATGAAACCCTGATACTTCGAAAGAGATTGCCCATTTTGTACACGAAGTGCATCCAGTTTTTGCCGTAAGCCTCTCTACTTTCTTGCACATGCTATGTGGGTGAAATGATGATACCATGCCAACTTTCAACCTTTTCAGAGTTCATTTGTCGTGCTTTTCAATTTCAGGGTCTTATAGCTGAAAAAATCAGTAAATGCATGAAAAATAACAAATGAAGTCAGAAAGGGTTCAAAATTGATGATGTGGCTTTGAATGGTGCATTTTGAAAACAGAAAAACTATGGAGTTCAAATAAGTTGAAAAAAAATGAAATCCCTTTGTAACAGACGAGTTTCCGTATGAAACCCTGATACTTCGAAAGAGATTGTCCGTTTTGTACACGAAGTGCATCCAGTTTTTTCCGTAAGCCTCTCTACTTTCTTGCACATGTTGTGTGGGTGAAATGATGATACCATGCCAACTTTCAACCTTTTTAGAGTTCATTTGTAGTGCTTTTCAATTTCAGGGTCTTATAGGTGAAAAAAAAATCAATAAATGCATGAAAAATAACAAATGAAGTCAGAAAGGGTTGAAAATTGATGATGTGGCTTTGAATGGTGCGTTTTGAACACAGAAAAAGTATGGAGTTCAAATAAGTTCAAAAAAATGAAATCCCTTTGTAACAGATGAGTTTCCGTATGAAACCCTGATACTCCGAAAGAGATTGTTCGTTTTGTACACGAAGTGCATCCAGTTTTTGCCGTAACACTATCTACTTTCTTGCACATGCTACGTGGGTGAAATGATGATACCATGCCAACTTTTAACCTTTTCAGAGTTCATTTGAAATGCTTTTCAATTTCAGGGTCTTATAGCTCAAAATAATCAGTAAATGCATGAAAATTTAATAGCAAAAAGAATTATCGTAAAATAAAATAAATAAGTAATTTGAAACAAAATAATATAAAATTTATTAAAATATATAAGTAGAAACAAAATAAAATAAAATAAAATAAAATAAAATAAACTCTAATAACATAAGTAAAATTTATGAAACTAAAATTATCAAAGTATTTTCTGTTCAAAACATTATAAGCAACCTCTAAAATTTATGAAACTAAAATTATATAAAATTGATGCAACTAAAATTATCAAAAGTATTTTCTGTTCAAAATCATTAAAAGCAAAAATAATTTTTATAAAGAATTTTTTTGTTAGAAACTTTAATAGCAAAAGGAATTATCATAAAATAAAATAAATAAGTAATTATAAACAAAATAAAATAAAATAAATAAGTATTTTGTTGTAAGTAGAAACAAAACAAAAAAGAAAACAAAAAACTGGGAAAAAATAAAAAAATTGCCACCTACTAGGCCACCACGGCGTGAATACGACTAGAAACCCATCCATGGGCCAGGATTCAGACCCGCAGAAGGCCCAGTAGGCCCATCAGGCATAGCAGTCACAATTAGGCCCGTAAACCTGCAATGGAGAGGAGCTCGAGAGGGGTGCAGCAGTGGGGCTTATAAATCAATGGCCGCCCCTCTCAACTAGCGAGGTGGGACTAAACTCCCATCACCACCCCGGTGTGCAAGGCCTTTGGTCCCGGTTGGTGGCACCAACCGGAACTAAAGGGGTGCATTGGTACCGGTTTGTGGCACCAACCGGAACCAATGCCCCCCCCTTTAGTCCCGGTTGGTGCCACCAACCGGGACCAATGGCCGCCGCTTCCCGCCCTTTGGGCTGCTGAAAAGAGACCTTTGGTCCCGGTTGGTGGCACCAACCGGGACTAAAGGGGGCATTGGTCCCGGTTGGTGCCACGAACCGGTACCAATGCCCTGGGTATATAAGAAAAACACTTAGCAGTTTCGACCAAATCCATCACTTCTTCCCCCGACGCCCCTGCTCCTCCTCGCCGTCGCCGCCCGACACCCCTGCTCCACCTTGCTGTCGCTGCCGCCACCAACGCCGTCAGGCTGCTCGACGTCACCATCGCCGTCGCCGCCGCCACCGACACCGTCAGGCTGCTCAACGTCGTCGCCGTCGCTGCTGACGCCCTCTGCCCCGACGACGGCGTCGACCCTCGCGCCCCTGCCGGCCCTGACGCGCCGCCCATCGTGCCCCGCTGCCCCCTGTGAGCACTAGCCTGCTCCCGCACCCCTACACCCCTACCCTGCCCCGCCGGCGTCGGCCCCTGCGCCGTGCCCCTCCGCCCCTGCGCCGTGCTAGCTATTAGATTTTTAGATGCTATTTTTAGATGTTTTTAGATGTTTTTTAGATTATTTTAGTTTATGTTTAGTTTAGTTTTAAGATTAGGAAATTTTTAGATGCATAGTTATATTTATTTAGATGTATAGTTAATTTAGATGTTGTAATTTGTTCATAAAAATTGTGCACTTTTGTATAGAAACTTTATTTTTTTTTCATATGTACGGAAATGTAGAATGAAAACGAAAACAAACATATAAGAAAAAACAAAGGAAAAAATGAAGGACTCGCGGCGAAGCAAGTCTTTTTTTAAGGTAGTTCTTTGTTAAAGTGAGGGGGGACATCCGGAGCACCCCCCGACCCTCTCGCTCGACCAAAACTCTCGAGGACACCCAAACCCTAGAAAAAACGATGCCAGTCTCCTACCCCCTCCCGCCGTGCCCCTACCCGATCGACAAACTCTCTTGAGGCCACCCAAATTTACCAAGTTAAAAGAGCGTTGTCGTCGAGGCCACCCCAAACCCTTGAAGCGTTGTCGAGGCCACCCCAAACCCTAGAGAAGCGTCGAGGCCAGGCCACTAATATGATTCCTTATTGTGCTTAGCTAGCTAGTTCAACGTTTGCCACTAATATATCCATCTGTCATGTTTGAATAATAATTGCCATGTTTTAAATATTTGCAGAAACTATGGATCCGCACCCCTGAGACGAAGCAAAAGAAGCGGTGTTGGGGGAGATAATCGCACATGAAAGTGATGCCGTCTTGTCGTTTCTCAACGACACATGCACTGATGGTCTGGAAAGATAGGATGAAGAAGCAGGCTACGAAGATGATCAAACAATGGAGGAGGAAGGACACTGTGATGACGGCTCCGGTGACCGAATGGAGGGGGAAGGACACCGTGATGACGGCTCCGGTGACCGAATGGAGGGGGAAGGACACCGTGATGAGGGCTCCGGTGACCGAATGGAGGGGGAAGGACACCGTGATGACGGCTCTGGTGACCGAATGGAGTCCGGCCAGGTATATATATTAATTAATTAAGCATGTGCTGACTATAGCTAATTGATGCATTAATTATTTTTGGTATGTACACATATTAACTCTCTTCTTTTTCTTCTTTTCTAGCCCTCCGGATCGAGCAACACTTCGGTAACGAGACGAGGCCCGGAGAGAAAGTTGCGCGCGGATGAAAGGTACACGATCATCGAAATTGATCGCGATGGCCAACCGATTGAACCCCTCCAGACCAAGCAAAAATTTAATGCTCAATGCGGGGTTCTAGTGACGGACATGATCCCGATCAGCATCGAGCAATGGTTGAAGCCTAAGGACAAAGACTCTCAGGTGTCTTATGTCAGTGATAGGCAGAAAGCTAATCGTTGGACCGCACTACAGAAAAATTTCACCTTCCCGCCAGAGGAGGATCCGGAGAATCCAGTTAAAAAGCCAATGATCAAGGCTTATGCTCTTAAGAAGATGGTTGAGCTATTTAGGAGGTGGAAGAATGAGCTGAAATCATCGTTTGTCGACCAAGACAAGACTCCAGAATTCATCGGCCGGTTTGAGAAGATCAAAGATCAGTGGCCCGCATTTGTCACCAAAAATAAATCTGAGAGAGCAGCGAAGATGTCAGCGACAAACAAGAAAAATGATGCAAAGAAGAAGCATCACCATCGCACAGGGTCAGGTGGCTACCTGAAAACCCGACCGTTGTGGGACAAGTCTGAGAATGACCTCATTGATAAAGGGATCGAACCAGAGACACGACGCTGGCCAGACCGTCGTAGGACTTGGTTCTTCAGGGTTGGGGGAAAATTGGACCCTGTAACAGGGAAGTGCGTTTGGACCAACGAGCAGCTGAACACACCCATCGAGAAGCTTCAAGAGTATATCGAAAAGGCGCAGCAAGGGACGTTCATTCTTGACAGAGAGAACGACGAGCTCACAGAGGCCCTTGGGAGTCCTGAGCACCCCGGACGGACACGAGGCACGCCAGGCTCACTGTCGTGGAAGGCTGGATTTCCCGAGCAGGCGGTTACAAACGCCAGGAGAGGAATAAGAAAAAGGAGTTGACCCAACTACAGGCGCTGGACGCAAGGGTACAAGTGCTAGAGGAACGCGACGTAGTTCGCAACACGCGACCTGCCAAAGCTACACTCTAAGCTACCCCGCCATCTCAGCGGAGAAGCAGTGTGGCTTCCACGGAGCTGCTTCAGGAGCCTGTCTTCACGGCTCCTGCTAGCTACCCCGTGGATGCTGTCACGGAGTCTCAGCATTGCCACCTTATGACGCAGTGGATTGAATTGAAAGTCAAGGCGGCTATTGTCTCTGTTGCACCTCCTGAACCTGGCGCAACTTTTCACCGCCGGCCGATTCCAGAAGGATATGCTAGGGTGATGGTGGATGAAATCACAGAAGGATTTGAGGACCTCCAGCTTGACCACCCTACGGGTGACGGGGAGACTCGGCTGGGTTCTTGTCTGAAGACTCCATGCCTATGGCGGAAGGAGCTCATCAACCTTCCGAAGTGGACGCCTCCGCCTCCTCCTCCTCCTCCGGTGAGTCAGGGCACTCCGCCTCCTCCTGCTCCTCCGGCGAGTCAGGGCACTCTGCCTCCTCCACCGCCTCCTCCTTCAGCGAGTGATCAGGGCACTCAGCCTCCTTCTCCGGCGCGTGGCGGCACTTCGTCTCCTTCTCCGCCTGCGCTGGCGCGCCCGAGCAGCCACCAGCTGTTGGAAATATGCCCTAGAGGCAATAATAAAATGATTATTATATTTCCTTGTTCATGATAATTGTCTATTATTCATGCTATAATTGTATTATCCGGAAATCATAATACATGTGTGAATACATAGACCACAATGTGTCCCTAGTGAGCCTCTAGTTGACTAGCTCGTTGATCAACAGATAGTCATGGTTTCCTGGCTATGGACATGGGGATGTCATTGATAACGGGATCACATCATTAGGAGAATGATGTGATGGACAAGACCCAATCCTAAGCTTAGCTCAAAGATCGTGTAGTTCGTTTGCTGTAGCTTTTCTGAATGTCAAGTATCATTTCCTTAGACCATGAGATTGTGCAACTCCCGGATACCGTAGGAGTGCTTTGGGCGTGCCAAACGTCACAACGTAACTGGGTGACTATAAAGGTACATTACAGGTGTCTCTGAAAGTGTCTGTTGGGTTGGCACGAATCAAGACTGGGATTTGTCACTCCGTATGACGAAGAGGTATCTCTGGACCCACTCGGTAATGCATCATCATAATGAGATCAATGTGATCAAGTGGTTGATCACAGGATCATGCATTACGGTACGAGTAAAGTGACTTGCCAGTAACGAGACTGAACAAGGTATTGGGATACCGACGATCGAGTCTCGGGCAAGTAACGTACCGATTGACAAAGGGAATTGAATACGGGATTGATTAAGTCCTCGACATCATGGTTCATCCGATGACATCATCGAGGAGCATGTGGGAGCCAACATGGGTATCCAGATCCCGCTGTCGGTTATTGGCCGGAGAGCCGTCTCGGTCATGTCTATGTGTCTCCCAAACCCGTAGGGTCTATACACTTAAGGTTCGGTGACGCTAGGGTTGCAGAGATATGAGTATGCAGTAATCCGAAAGTTGTTCGGAGTCCCGGATGAGATCCTGGACGTCACGAGGAGTTCCGGAATGGTCCGGAGGTGAAGAATTATATATAGGAAGTGTAGTTTCGGCCATCGGGAAAGATTCGGGGTCACCGGTATTGTACCGGGACCACCGGATGGGTCCCGGGGGTCCACCGGGTGGGGCCACCCATCCCGGAGGGCCCCATGGGCTGAAGTGGGTAGGGGAACCAGCCCATAGTGGGCTGGTGCGCCCCCCCCTTTGGGCCCCCTGCGCCTAGGGTTGGAAACCCTAGGGTGGGGGCGCCTCCACTTGCCTTGGGGGGCACTCCACCCCCTTGGCCGCCGCCCCCCAAGGAGATCCCATCTCCTAGGGCCGCCCCCCCTAGGGGGCCTATATAAAGGGGGGAGGGAGGGCAGCCGCACCTCAAGTCTTGGCGCCTCCCTCTCCCCTGCTACACCTCCCCCTCTCGCAGAAGCTCGGCGAAGCCCTGCTGCGATCACTGCTGCATCCACCACCACGCCGTCGTGCTGCTGGATCTTCATCAACCTCTCCTTCCCCCTTGCTGGATCAAGAAGGAGGAGACGTCATCCGCTCCGTACGTGTGTTGAACGCGGAGGTGCCGTCCGTTCGGCACTTGGTCATCGGTGATTTGGATCACGGCGAGTACGACTCCATCATCCCCGTTCTCTTGAACGCTTCCGCTCGCGATCTATAAGGGTATGTAGATGCACTCTCCTCTCGTTGCTAGTTGACTCCATAGATTGATCTTGGTGAAACGTAGGAAATTTTTTTGTTTTCTGCAACGTTCCCCAATAGTGGCATCATGAGCTAGGTCTATGCGTAGTTACTATGCACGAGTAGAACACAAAGTAGTTGTGGGCGTCGATATTGTCAATTTGCTTGCCGTTACTAGTCTTATCTTGATTCGACGGCATCGTGGGATGAAGCGTCCCGGACCAACCTTACACATACGCTTACGTGAGACCGGTTGTGGGCATAAGGTGGCTGACGGGTGTCTGTCTCTCCCACTTTAGTCGGATCGGATTCGATGAACAGGGTCCTTATGAAGGGTAAATAGAAATTGGCAATTCACGTTGTGGTTTTGGCGTAGGTAAGAAACGTTCTTGCTAGAAACCTATAGCAGCCACGTAAAAACTTGCAACAACAATTAGAGGACGTCTAATTTGTTTTTGCAGCAAGTGTTTTGTGATGTGATATGGCCAAAGGTTGAGATGAATGATGAATGATATATGTGATGTATTAGATTGATCATGTTCTTGTAATAGGAATCACGACTTGCACGGTGATGAGTATGACAACCGGCAGGAGCCATAGGAGTTGTCTTTATTTTTTGTATGACCTGCATGTCATTGAGAAACGCCATGTAAATTACTTTACTTTATTGCTAAACATGTTAGCCATAGCAGTAGAAGTAATAGTTGGCGAACAACTTCATGGAGACACGATGATGGAGATCATGGTGTCATGCCGGTGACAAGATGATCATGGAGCCCCAAGATGGAGATCAAAGGAGCTAAATGATATTGGCCATATCATGTCACTATTATTTGATTGCATGTTATGTGATGTTTACATGTTTTTGCATCTTGTTTACTAACGATGGTAGTAAATAAGATGATCCCTCATAATAATTTCAAGAAAGTGTTCCCCCTAACTGTGCGCCATTGCGACAGTTCGTTGTTTCGAAGCACCACGTGATGATCGGGTGTGATAGATTCCAACGTTCACATACAACGGGTGTAAGACAGATTTACACGCAAATACACTTAGGTTGACTTGACGAGCCTAGCATGTACAGACATGGCCTGGCCTCAGAACACAGAAGACCGAAAGGTCGAGCATGAGTCGTATAGAAGATACGATCAACATGAAGATGTTCACCGATGTTGACTAGTCCATCTCACGTGATGATCGGACACGGCCTAGTCAACTCGGATCATGTTATACTTAGATGACTGGAGGGATGTCTATCTAAGTGGGAGTTCATTGAATAATTTGATTAGATGAACTTAATTATCATGAACTTAGTCTAAAATCTTTACAATATGTCTTGTAGATCAAATGGCCAACGTTGTCCTCAACTTTAACGCGTTCCTAGAGAAAACCAAGCTGAAAGACGATGGCAGCAACTATACGGACTGGGTCTGGAACCTGAGGATCATCCTCATAGCTGCCAAGAAAGATTATGTCCTAGAAGCACCGCTAGGTGACGCTCCCGTCCCACAGAACCAAGACATTATGAACGCTTGGCAGACACGTGCTGATGATTACTCTCTCGTTCAGTGCGGAATGCTTTACAGCTTAGAACCGGGGCTCCAAAAGCGTTTTGAGCGACACGGAGCATATGAGATGTTCGAAGAGATGAAAATGGTTTTCCAAGCTCATGCCCGGGTCGAGAGATATGAAGTCTCCGACAAGTTCTTCAGCTGTAAGATGGAGGAAAATAGTTCTGTCAGTGAGCACATACTCAAAATGTCTGGGTTGCATAACTGCTTGACTCAGCTGGGAGTTAATCTCCCGGATGACGCGGTCATTGACAGAATCCTTCAGTCGCTTCCACCAAGCTACAAGAGCTTTGTGATGAACTTCAATATGCAGGGGATGTAAAAGACCATTCCTGAGGTATATTCAATGCTGAAATCAGCAGAGGTGGAAGTCAAAAAGGAACATCAAGTGTTGTTGGTGAATAAAACCACTAAGTTCAAGAAAGGCAAGGGTAAGAAGAACTTCAAGAAGGACGGCAAGGGAGTTGCCGCGCCCGGTAAGAAAGCTACCGGGAAGAAGCCAAAGAATGGACCCAAGCCCGAGACTGAGTGCTTTTATTGCAAGGGAAGTGGTCACTGGAAGCGGAACTGCCCCAAATACTTAGCGGACAAGAAGGCTGGCATCACAAAAGGTATATGTGATATACATGTAATTGATGTGTACCTTACCAGTACTCGTAGTAGCTCCTGGGTATTTGATACCGGTGCGATTGCTCACATTTGTAACTCAAAGCAGGAGCTGCGGAATAAGCGGAGACTGGCGAAGGACGAGGTGACGATGCGCGTCGGGAATGGTTCCAAGGTCGATGTGATCGCCGTCGGCATGCTACCTCTACATTTACCTTCGGGATTAGTTTTAAATCTCAATAATTGTTATTTAGTGCCAGCTTTGAGCATGAACATTGTATCAGGATCTCGTTTAATACGAGATGGCTACTCATTTAAATCCGAGAATAATGGTTGTTCTATTTATATGAGAGATATGTTTTATGGTCATGCTCCGATGGTGAATGGTTTATTCTTAATGAATCTCGAGCGTAATGCTACACATATTCATAGTGTGAATACCAAAAGATGTAAGGTTGATAATGATAGTCCCACATACTTGTGGCACTGCCGCCTTGGTCACATAGGCGTCAAACGCATGAAGAAGCTCCATCCAGATGGACTTTTAGAGTCTCTTGATTACGAATCATTTGACACGTGCGAACCATGCCTCATGGGTAAAATGACCAAGACTCCGTTCTCAGGAACAATGGAGCGAGCAACCAACTTATTGGAAATCATACATACTGATGTGTGCGGTCCAATGAGTGTTGAGGCTCGCGGTGGCTATCGTTATGTTCTCACCTCACTGATGACTTGAGTAGATATGGCTATGTCTACTTAATGAAACACAAGTCTGAGACCTTTGAAAAGTTCAAGGAATTTCAGAGTGAGGTTGAGAATCAATGTGACAGGAAAATCAAGTTCTTGCGATCAGATCGTGGGGGAGAATACTTGAGTCACGAATTTGGCACACACTTAAGAAAATGTGGAATAGTTTCACAACTAACGCCGCCTGGAACACCTCAGCGTAATGGTGTGTCCGAACGTCGTAATCGCACTCTATTAGATATGGTGCGATCTATGATGTCTCTTACCGATTTACCGCTATCAATTTGGGGCTATGCTTTAGAGACTGCCGCATTCACTTTAAATAGGGCTCCGTCGAAATCCGTTGCGACGACACCGTATGAATTATGGTTTGGGAAGAAACCTAAGCTGTCGTTTCTAAAAGTTTGGGGATGCGATGCTTATGTCAAGAAACTTCAACCTGAAAAGCTCGAACCCAAATCGGAAAAATGCATCTTCATAGGATACCCTAAAGAAACTATTGGGTATACCTTCTACCTCAGATCCGAGGGCAAGATATTTGTTGCCAAGAATGGGTCCCTTCTAGAGAAAGAGTTTCTCTCGAAAGAAATAAGTGGGAGGAAGGTAGAACTTGATGAAGTATTACCTCTTGAACCGGTAAGTGGCGCAGCTCAAGAAAATGTTCCTGAGGTGCCTGCACCGACTAGAGAGGAAGTTGATGATGGTGATCATGAAACTTCAGATCAGGTTGCTACTGAACTTCGTAGGTCCACAAGGACACGTTCCGCACCAGAGTGGTACGGTAACCCTGTCTTGGAAATCATGTTGTTAGACAACGGTGAACCTTCGAACTATGAAGAAGCGATGGCGGGCCCGGATTCCGACAAATGGCTGGAAGCCATGAAATCCGAGATAGGATCCATGTATGAAAACGAAGTATGGACTTAGACGGACTTGCCCGTTGATCGGCGAGCCATAGAAAATAAATGGATCTTTAAGAAGAAGACAGACGCGGATGGTAATGTGACCATCTATAAAGCTCGGCTTGTCGCTAAGGGTTATCGACAAGTTCAAGGGGTTGACTACGATGAGACTTTCTCACCTGTAGCGAAGCTGAAGTCCGTCCGAATCATGTTAGCAATTGCCGCATTCTATGATTATGAGATATGGAAAATGGACGTTAAAACGGCATTCCTTAATGGTTTCCTTAAGGAAGAATTGTATATGATGCAGCCGGAAGGTTTTGTCGACCCTAAGAATACTGACAAGGTGTGCAAGCTCCAATGCTCGATTTATGGGCTGGTGCAAGCATCTCGGAGTTGGAACATTCATTTTGATGAGATGATCAAAGCGTTTGGGTTTATGCAGACTTATGGAGAAGCCTGCATTTACAAGAAAGTGAGTGGGAGCTCTGTAGCATTTCTCATATTGTATGTGGATGACATACTGTTGATGGGAAATGATATAGAATTCTTGGAAAGCATAAAGGCCTACTTGAACAAGTGTTTTTCAATGAAGGACCTTGGAGAAGCTGCTTATATATTAGGCATCAAGATCTACAGAGATAGATCGAGACACCTCATTGGTCTTTCGCAGAGTACGTACCTTGACAAGATATTGAAGAAGTTCAAAATGGATCAGTCAAAGAAGGGGTTCTGGCCTGTATTGCAAGGTACGAGATTGAGCATGGCTTAATGCCCGACCACGGCAGAAGATAAAGAAGAGATGAGTGTCATCCCCTATGCCTCAGCCATAGGGTCTATTATGTATGCCATGCTGTGTACCAGACCTGATGTAAACCTTGCCGTAAGTTTGGTAGGTAGGTACCAAAGTAATCCCGGCAAGGAACACTGGACAGCGGTCAAAAACATCCTGAAGTACCTGAAAAGGACCAAGGATATGTTTCTCGTTTATGGAGGTGGCGAAGAGCTCGTCGTAAAGGGTTACGTCGACGCTAGCTTCGACACAGATCTGGATGACTCTAAGTCACAAACCGGATACGTGTATATTTTGAATGGTGGGGTAGTAACCTGGTGCAGTTGCAAGCAAAGCATTGTGGCGGGATCTACATGTGAAGCGGAGTACATGGCAGCCTCGGAGGCAGCACACGAAGCAGTCTGGGTGAAGGAGTTCATTACCGACCTAGGAGTCATACCCAATGCGTCGGGCCCGATGACTCTCTTCTATGACAACACTGGAGCTATTGCCCTTGCCAAGGAGCCCATGTTTCACAGGAAGACCAGGCATATCAAGCGTCGCTTCAACTCCATTCATGAAAGTGTTCAAAATGGAGACATGGAGATTTGTAAAGTACATACGGACCTGAATATAGCAGATCTGTTGACTAAACCTCTCCCTAGAGCAAAACATGATCAACACCAGAACTGTATGGGTGTTCGATTCATCACAATGTAACTAGATGATTGACTCTAGTGCAAGTGGGAGACTGTTGGAAATATGCCCTAGGGGCAATAATAAAATGATTATTATATTTCCTTGTTCATGATAATTGTCTATTATTCATGCTATAATTGTATTATCCGGAAATCGTAATACATGTGTGAATACATAGACCACAATGTGTCCCTAGTGAGCCTCTAGTTGACTAGCTCGTTGATCAACAGATAGTCATGGTTTCCTGGCTATGGACATGGGGATGTCATTGATAACGGGATCACATCATTAGGAGAATGATGTGATGGACAAGACCCAATCCTAAGCTTAGCTCAAAGATCGTGTAGTTCGTTTGATGTAGCTTTTCTGAATGTCAAGTATCATTTCCTTAGACCATGAGATTGTGCAACTCCCGGATACCGTAGGAGTGCTTTGGGTGTGCCAAACGTCACAACGTAACTGGATGACTATAAAGGTACATTACAGGTGTCTCCGAAAGTGTCTGTTGGGTTGGCACGAATCGAGACTGGGATTTGTCACTCCGTATGACGGAGAGGTATCTCTGGGCCCACTCGGTAATGCATCATCATAATGAGCTCAATGTGATCAAGTGGTTGATCACGGGATCATGCATTACGGTACGAGTAAAGTGACTTGCCGGTAACGAGACTGAACAAGGTATTGGGATACCGATGATCGAGTCTCGGGCAAGTAACGTACCGATTGACAAAGGGAATTGAATACGGGATTGATTATGTCCTTGACATCGTGGTTCATCCGATGAGATCATCGAGGAGCATGTGGGAGCCAACATGGGTATCCAGATCCCGCTGTTGGTTATTGGCCGGAGAGCCGTCTCGGTCATGTCTACGTGTCTCCCGAACCCGTAGGGTCTACACACTTAAGGTTCGGTGACGCTAGGGTTGTAGAGATATGAGTATGCAGTAATCCGAAAGTTGTTCGGAGTCCCGGATGAGATCCTGGACGTCACGAGGAGTTCCGGAATGGTCCGGAGGTGAAGAATTATATATAGGAAGTGTAGTTTCGGCCATCGGGAAAGATTCGGGGTCACCGGTATTGTACCGGGACCACTGGATGGGTCCCGGGGGTCCACCGGGTGGGGCCACCCATCCCGGAGGGCCCCATGGGCTGAAGTGGGGAGGGGAACCAGCCCATAGTGGGCTGGTGCGCCCCCCCCCCTTTGGGCCCCCTGCGCCTAGGGTTGGAAACCCTAGGATGGGGGCGCCTCCACTTGCCTTGGGGGGCACTCCACCCCCTTGGCCGCCGCCCCCCCAAGGAGATCCCATTTCCTAGGGCCGGCGCCCCCCCAGGGGGCCTATATAAAGGGGGGAGGGAGGGCAGCCACACCTCAAGTCTTGGCGCCTTCCTCTCCCCTGCTACACCTCTCCCTCTCGCAGAAGCTCGGCGAAGCCCTGCTGCGATCACTGCTGCATCCACCACCACGCCGTCGTGCTGCTGGATCTTCATCAACCTCTCCTTCCCCCTTGCTGGATCAAGAAGGAGGAGACGTCATCCGCTCCGTACGTGTGTTCAACGCGGAGGTGCCGTCCGTTCGGCACTTGGTCATCGGTGATTTGGATCACGGCGAGTACGACTCCATCATCCCCGTTCTCTTGAACGCTTCCGCTTGCGATCTACAAGGGTATGTAGATGCACTCTCCTCTCGTTGCTAGTTGACTCCATAGATTGATCTTGGTGAAACATAGGAATTTTTTTTGTTTTCTGCAATGTTCCCCAACACCAGCCTCCCCCTTCTCCGCCTCGCCAGCAAGGGCGAAAGAGACCCGCCGCCACCTCGGCTGCTCCGGCGCGTCATAGTCCTTCTCATCCGCCTCGTAAGCAAGCACGAAAGAAGACAGCCGCAGCCACTCCGTCTGCTCCGGCGTCTAGCAGTACAGCCAGAGGCGGGAGGCAATACAGATACAGTCCACCTCTCAAGCCTCTAGAGAAGTTACCGTACGAGAGGACTGTGGAAGAAAACAAGAAGATCATGGAAAAAGAAGTGAAGGACTTCTTTGAAGGGGTGAAAGCAAAGAGACATCCACCTCCGGAGGAGAAGGTAGATCTAGTGAAAGCAAAACGCACTATCAATGCCCTGAGGAAACCACCAAAGTCTTCGCCGAAAACCAACTATGAGCGCGTTACTGAAAAGGTATATCTTGAAGAGGAGTGGTCGGGAAGTACTGTCAGTGATCAAAGGTTAAAAGAACGATGAGCGGCTGGGAAAAAATTGCCCAGCTCGGCGAACAAGCGAACCAATCGTGCCCCCCGCTCAATGTGTCTAGCGACATCGTCGCTAATGATCCGGGGATGGTGCCCGGTTATAGCAATCTTGGAGATTACCTGCCCGACGATGTACATTATGATTTCTTGGAGGTGGACGAACACAAATACGAGTACGGGAAGCCTCTCGTCAAAGATGAAAAATCTCTAACAACAATGATGCGGAGATTCCATGATTGGTACATGAAAACCTGCAGAGAGTCTGGGGGACGGATACTTTGTATCTGAGAGTTAAAGAGGAGCACGACCTCGTTGGAACTGATCTGTTGTATGTTCCATTTGAGGAGTTCTTCCAGTTCTTCAATCAAAAGGCCCTCGATAAATTAACGGTAACTTGCTACTGTCTGTAAGTACTACTTCTGTCATTAAGTCTGTATCTATAGCTCAGCTCTTTCATTGCATGTATTTATAATTATCCTCACTATATTATGCAGATTGAAGATCGTTGAGTGCAGAAAAGCAGAAATGTATGATATTGGATTCATTAACACAAATCTCATAGATGAATTTCAGGTTAAAAAGAGCGCCAAATATGCCGAGGCCAACTTGCTCAAATCATTGATAATAAATCAAAACAAAGATAAAATACTCTTTCCTTACAACTTCAAGTGAGTGTTACTATCTTGTGCATATTTGGTTTCCCTTTTTACTCGAGCGAGGTTATCGTAATGTAATTGATGAGTTATGCATGCGTGCGCAGCTTCCACTATATTCTCCTGGAGATTAAGCTTGAGCAGGGATTAGTAACCGTCTTAGACTCGAGACGAAAAGATCCCGAGACCTATGCGGACATGACTAAAATTCTCAACAAGTAAGTTCAATCGATCATTATCGCACCATATCGGCAACTTTTTGTTCATTTCCTGATATCTCAAGTAATAATTATTTTCTTTGTCTTGCAGGGTTTGGAAAAAGTTCACCGAAGAAGCTCTGGGACTGCCGAAGGAGCTATGATATACATACTCGAAAGTAAGTACTACTAGCTAGCTAGTTCCGCGCATCTCCCGTTGATTCTAGCTACTTTCATCAATGCCATTTATAATGCTTCATTATCAGTTTGATTGACCTCTATTTCTCGTAAAGTGCTTGTGGCAGGAACAAGGGAATGATTACTGTGGATACTACGTAGCGAGTTCATCTACAACGCGACTTGAAAAGATAAGCGGGACTACTCTAAAATACAATTTGATGTGCGTAAGCAATAATATTCACAATTTAATTTTATTACACCATCATTTCTGTTGAGTTTCATTCATATATATGTATTAACCCCCTTCTTCAAATTAGATGTGGGAGATACATAATGAACTCCTACCAGAAGATCGTATGAAAGCAATTCAAGAGGAATTAGCGGGATTCTTTCTTGACCACGTCATCAATAAAGCTGGAGAATACCATGTGGAACTTGATTTCATATGCTAGGGGATTGTAAGAGATCTTACATATTGTATATGTATGTAGCCAGTAGCGTCGGATAGATAATACGAAAACTTGTTGTTCGACCAATCTCTCGGAGAAGGAGAGGTCGATCACTTCTCTCGGTATGCATGACGAACTTCTGTACTTAATGATTTCCTTCATTTTCTTACCAGCTAGCGTGTCGAGGGCCTCTCTATACGTATAGTATGTAGCGTCGACCAAGCACGGAGATAAGAGAGGACACTTCTCTCTATTAATTAATTAGCTACCTAACACAATATATGAAACACCTTAATTAACCATACAAAACCCCCAAATCCACCCCCTCTTTCAGGAAAAAAAACAAAAACCCTAGCCCTTGAACAGCTGACGCGTGGATGCCTATTGGTCCCGGTTGGTGCCACCAACCGGGACTAAAGGGCCTCCTGCCTGGGCTCGCAGCACTGGCCACGTGGAGGCCCATCTGTCCCGGTTCGTGTAAGAACCAGGACTAAAGGCCTAGGCATTAGTAACGACCCTTTAGTCCCGGTTCCCCAACCGGGACAGATGGGCCTTATGAACCGGGACAAATGGCCCTTTTCTTACTAGTGTGAGAGCCTCACACACAAATACTAGATCCATATTTGAAGGCCTAATGATCAGCATGACGTCATCAGCATAAACAGCAAACCTTTGCAGAGGGGTACAACTAGGCATTGCACTGATCACCCCCGGCTCTTATGCTTTGATCACAAGGTAGTGAGCACCTCCATCACAATGGCAAAGAGTAAGGAGGAGAGGGGAACACCCTGACGGAACCCTCTGCATGCCTGGATTTGTCGACAACATTGCCATTAACCACTGCCCTCAAGCTCGATGTAGATAGTAAGATGAAAATCCAAGACCTGCAGTGATCGGAGAAGCCCTTAGAGCAACTGCAATGGGGCGACCCATTTCGTCCGCGGCCGTCCGTTTGGGTTGGGGCGGACACAAAAGGCGGCCCAACGCGCTGACCCAAACGGACGCTCGTCTGTTTTTCGTCCGCGGGCGACCCATTTCCGGCCCAATTTTTAGCCGGATTTGCGTCGGCGCGGACACGCGACGGACGCGCGTGCCCTCGCCTACGCCTCTCTCCGGGCCCGCTGGTCTGTGGCACATTGGCCTCCCGTCTCACCCTACGGCCAACTAGCAACCCTCCCGCCTCCTCCGTCGCTGCCGCCGCCGCCCATTTTTTTTCGGCGACTCTTCCAGCTACCGCCGCCTCCACATCCGCCCAACAACGTCGTCCCCCCCCCCCCCCCCCCCCCCCCCCCCCCCCCCTC